>NC_092095.1:51770946-51923446 GCF_045679555.1 Salvelinus alpinus
TCCGTGCGATTTCAGGGGTGAACGGGGCAGTGAACGGAAGTGGGGTCTGCTCCCCAACCATGCAGGGGTCTTACTCCATGAACGCGTCCCCATCCCTGGGTGCCTCCCAGGCTGTTAAGGGCCCCAACTCCAAGGCCAAGGGCCCCAGGAGCAGCCCTCACAGCCAGAGCCACACAGCAGAGCTACAGCTGGAGAAAGTACCCCGCAAACCTAAGGACAAGGTCAGCTCAATGATGTAGTGGCTCTAGATTACTGATGACAACGGTGTGAAAATTATGCGCGCACATCGACGTGGCCGGAAGCCGCGTTGTTATGATTCTGGACGCTCAGATAGCTAGCAACGATGGCAAGAAGCTGCCATGTTTTAGGTAGCTCGTTTCAGCTTGTTGTATCTTGTTATTGATACCATCTCTTGTTTTGAGGTGTTTTGATGGATTCCATGTCAATGCTAATATTGCAAAAAATCGATAGTGCTCATTATACAATTGTATAATTTGGAGATGAAATATAGTTTACATGTTGTTAACAGTCTAAGCCAGCTCTGTCTGTTTTGCCCCATAGTTGTGCATTCGTTGGTTTTGTTGCTAAAAGTTAACCTGTCTATAGCTATAGTAAAGCCTGAAGTATTTGACTTGGGGTCTATTTTGGACATTTTAAGTTTTCCATTTCCAGTTTAGAAACAAAAATCAAATGGTTAAAATGAACACTGGGTGCTTTATTGATTGTCAGCTCTCTGACTTAATGCAGAAGCCCAGTAAAAAGCCAGCAGAGGTCGCTGGGGTCAGTGACAGCGAATCAGGCTCTTCCTCGGACAGCTCCAGCGACGGAGCCATCAGCAGCGACCTGGAGGACCTCGGAGGGGAAGAGGACGACGACGATGATGACGACGACGATGATGAGGATGAGGAAGAGGAGGGCAAGAGCGAGGCGTGGAACTCTGAGAAGGAGAAGGCGAGGCGGACGAAGAAAAAAATGAAGGTACAGTGATAGTGAGTAGTACTGGTAGTGTATAGCTACTTATGTCTGTGATGTGCTCCGGGGTGAGCTAACATTGGGCTTCCTCTCCTCTCCTCCCTCTCCAGATCGGGACACTAAGCTCGGGCATGAAGGAGGCCCAAGACAATAGGAACAGCCTGCCCCACAGCCTACCCTCCGACCCCCCCACCCTGGTCCCCTCACAGCACTCCCCCTTTACCCTGTCCCAGAGCTTCCCCCTGTCCCTCCAGACCTCCCGGCCCAGGGAGGAGGGTCTCCAGCAGCACCTCAGTGTCATCCAGTCCACGGGTCTAGCAGCCAGCTCCAAGCCCCTTGCCCTCCTCACCCAACCCCGCAGGGAAACCTCCCCATCACCCGTCTCTGCCTCTCCAATCCCCCTCATCACCTCCCCCAAAGGACGCACCACAGCCTCCCCCAAGCCGCCCAAGCTTCTGCCCTCCTCGCCGCAGCACCCGCCCCTGTCCCTCTGCTCTTCCTCCAAGCCCCTGTCGGTGCCCTCCCTGGCCCGCTCTGTACCCCTGGCCTCCTCGCCTCAATCCTTCCCTCTCCTCACGTCGCCCATGGCCAACTCCCAGCAGCCCAAGCCTCTGAAGACACCTGGCAGTGGGAAGGCTAGTAAGAGGAAGTTGCTGGAGGAATCACTCTCTCAGATCAACGAATTCAGGCTCAAACAGGTTGGTCCACTGTCCTCTCTGCCCAGCCACTAGCAAGGAGTATGGTACCAAGAGTATCAAGTATGACTTGCCTAGTTAAATAAAGGTTCAATTAAATAAATACAAGTTTTTTTTTTAAATCCCAATATTCACACAGTAGCTCTTTTTCCCATGGTCAAATAATACCACAGATTGGTTACTGGCTAGTTTAGCTTTTCACCTAATTTGGATAATCTAAAAGCGGTCGAACATGAAACGGTTTCTCCTTTCACAGTTAGAAGGTTGTCGGTATTCATGGTAACACTGTAGATGAGCTGCAGTAAGAGGGCTGCTTCCAGCCAGAGGGAGTCAGAGAGGGAAGTGGCAGTCCTGTCTGAGTCATTTGATTGGGTGTCCTGCTGTGCTGCTCAGCCTGTAAACCAAAAGGTCAACCAAAAGGTCAATGCTTTTGGCCTCATTACCTCAGCAAAGCAGACGGCACATATAGTTACTGTATGTATTTATTACCATTTTACTCTCCATTTAATACATTCACAACTAGATAGAACATATACATATTTATCACCTTTTACAGTGCATTGTGGACCTCTCGGATGTAGTCGAAATGGTAATTGAAATAGTAGTTCATCGATTAAGCTAATTCCTATGGCTCCAGCCCGCTAGAATTGGAAATCTAGCCTTTTCCCCTGTTCCATTTTACCGGTGGGGAGGTTCTTTTTTAACCAAAGGCCTCTGCATTCCCCCAGTGGTTCAGGAACTGCTACTGTATTACATGGTCTGTGAAATTGATTTGTTTCACTTGATATCACATCTAGTTGAATGTACATGTCGAAGCCCTAACCTGTGTTTGCTGAAACACGGTGCAACGCCAAACTGTCGTTCTATAAAATCTGCCGTTATGCTGTTTAAAGTAAAACACAGATGCATGACGCTAACACGTTTCACAGACTCATAACTGTAGTAATTTAAGTGAGATACGGGAACTGGAAGCCGCTTTTCAGCAGCTTTACTCTTTACTTAGTACAATGCCTGTGGTTATTGCCATGTTATATGCCATTGTCCCCAGGCTTCTGTCCTAGGCACAGTGAGACAGTGAGCCAGGCATTGTGCTTCATCACCAGCTTGAATAATCAACGTAGATGTAAATTGACAGCTGGCACAATTATGCTGTTGTCTCTTTTCTTTTCCCTTGTTTTATCCCCCTCCCTCCTTCCCACCCTCCCTCCTGCCGTTCCAGTCTTTACTCTCGCAAGGCCAGACGTTCCCGGCGGCGCAGCCCAAGAAGCAGCAGGGTCACAAAACCTCTAGGAAGGCTGCTGGGGTGACGTCATCCTCCTTGCCGCCCCCCAAGCTGTCCTCCTCGGAGAGTCCGTGTGGTGGTGGCAGAAGCACCAAGTTGCCCCCTGCTCCCCTCCCCCTCCCCCCTCCCCCCCAGAACAACCACTCCAACCTCTTCCTGTCCAGCGCTCTCCTGGGCCTGGCTGCCCACCCCAACGGAGTCATCCAAAGCACCACCGCTCAGGACGCGCCGCTAGCCCTTATCACCAAGCCCCGCAAAGACTCCAACAAGGACCTCTCTGGGGCAGGGGCGTCCCTCTCGCTGCCCGTCAACCTCAGCACCGGCGGAAGGGTCCACTCGGCCTCCTCTCAGGGCCCCCCGGCGCGGCCCGCTACCTCACCCTCACCGACCACGGCCCGGGGCCCCAGGAAGATCAAGGCCCCCAAGGCCCCTAAGCTCCAGGCCCCTAACCTCCAGGTTCAGGCCCATGCTCTGGCCCCCATGGCAGCCTGGAAGGGCCTCTCTCAGAGTCACCTGGTGCAGTCTCTGGTGGACCTGTTCAGAGGGGCCGAGGCCGGCCTCCCAGGTCTCCCCGGTCTCCCTAGCAGCAAGGACTCGGATGACTCTGTTGAGGATGACGACGACGACGACGATGATGATCTGGATGATTTGGAGGATGATGAGGAGGACTCGGATGACAGCTTGTCAGGTTAGATACCGACCGTTCTGAACGTCCTAATGGAAGGCACATACAATGTTTTGTAGTGTACATTATTTTTTTTTGGGGGGGGGGGGTTATGGTGATGTACAGCAGTGAACACCATTCAACCAGTGATAACCCCTCTCTTTCTGGTACCCTCCTCTCAGATTCTGACAGTAACTCGGACAGCGACAAGGACGTCTCCGGTGGCAAACTGAAGGACCCGAAGCTGAAGCTGCCATCGTCAGGCTCCGCCTCCAAGAGGGAGAAAACCCCACTCAAGCTAACCAAAGGCCACGCCTCCTTACTGAGCGACTCAACCAATCACACAGCCGCCAGCTGCTCCCCGCTCAACCTGCAGGTCATCAAGACGCCCAACATCGTCACCAGCTCCAGTGCCTTGGCCTATCACAGCTCTCCTTCCTCTTCCTACTCCCTGGTCACGCCCCCAGGTAACCGCAGGCAACACTCCTTAAACTTCTTTACCTACTCTGCCAAAGCTACTCATACAGCACAAGCACAAAACCAGTCTGTAAAAACACCTAGCTGTACCTTTAACTATTGAGGACACGTAACCACACTGGAATAGCTCACACATGGCATGATATGCTATCATCTTCAGATGGCTGTGGGGAGAGAACAGGGAGAGGAAAAGGAGGTTTTATTTTTAGTTAGCCGGGCGGTTGGCTGGCTTAACAGGCCTGGGTTCCTGTAGGTGCATGTCCTTGGGCTTAACAGGCCTGACAACATGTTTGGCACTCCTGCCATGCCCGAGCTTTCTTTCTTTCTTTCTTTCCCCTCTTCTCTCCTTCCTATCTCTCTCAGCACTGGGAGATTACCCAGCTTAGGAAAGGAAATAACACACACACACACACAGACACAACAAGGAAGACTGGAATTTTCCAACAGAGATTCCAATCTTCCTAAGCACATTTCAATTCAACATGTTTTGAGGCACTCTCATGGCCACAGCTGGTGGGTTGGAGACACAGTGGCAGCCCCGTTTGTCTCAGAGAACGAAACACTGCTCATATTCAGCACTGTGATGCTGTGGCTATGGGTGGGTGTTTTGGGCAGTAGCTCTGCGTGTGGCTGTAGCTGGGTGTTTAGGGCTACGGAGAGAAGGCTTTGACTGTGTACTGTTCAGTCTGACTAACGGGTTCGTTCTCTCTCTCTCTCTCTCTCTCTCTCTCTCTGTCTCTCTCTCTCTGTCTGTCTCTCTCTCTCTGTCTCTCTCTCTCTGTCTCTCTCTCTCTCTGTCTCTCTCTCTCTCTCTCTCTCTCTCTCTCTCTCTCTCTCTCTCTCTCTCTCTCTCTCTCTCTCTCTCTGTCTCTGTCTCTCTCTCTCTGTCTCTCTCTCTGTCTCTCTCTCTCTGTCTCTCTCTCTCTGTCTCTGTCTCTCTGTCTCTCTGTCTCTCTCTGTCTCTGTCTCTGTCTCTCTCTCTCTCTCTGTCTCTCTGTCTCTCTCTCTCACCAGGCGCAGGGAAAAGAAAGAGGGTGATGGATGAGCAGGAGTTGAGGATACCTCTGGAGTTGGGGTAGGTCGAGTGGAGATTTGAATTGATAGGCTCTCTCTAGCAATGGCAAAGCCTCTGGCATTCGGTCACTCACTCACAGTTTCCTTCCGTCCGTCCATGTGTTTCCCAGCTGGCAGAGAGAAACGCGGATCAAGAGCGCGTCCGGGAAGATGCAAGGCGACGTGGCGTACTACGCGCCATGCGGGAAGAAGTTGAGGCAGTACCCAGATGTGGTGAAGGTAAACAGTAACCACTACCCCTCAGACTAGCCTTACGCTAGCAACTAGCCTCACCCTCACGCTAGTGCTCACTTAGCATCAACGCTAACCCCTGTGACCTTAACATGAGAAGAGCTGGAATCCTTTTAGTTCATTTCCCCAATCCCTTCCTCTGCCTACTAAAAGCTGACCTGTCGTTAGAGCATTCTGATTCTCACTGTGCTTTTGCTCAATTTCCCCCCTAATTCTTTTGATGCTTAGTAGTTGAATCGTCACTTTAGTTTTTAGCTTCCGCCACTGTAGCTAGATCGCTTTTCAATGTCACACTTTTACATACTTTCACATTGGATATCCCTGTCTCACCAAACGTCATTATTTTCTCTTCTGTAGTATCTATCCAGAAATGGAATAAGTGGCATCACACGCGATAATTTTAGCTTCAGTGCAAAGATAATGGTTGGTGACTTCTATGAAGCCAGAGAAGGACCCCAGGTGACCTCTTTCATCTATCTATTGCCCGTTAAAATGTGTTTATTTCCTCTTTTCATGTACAGTAGAAACTGTATAGTGACTTAAGCAGTTCAGGGACATTGATAGAAATCAGCTATAGACTCCAGTAGTCCTACCCCCTAGCCCCCTTTGTCGAGGGAGTCATTTAATAATCAGTTGACATTACTTCCACAGGTGACCAGTCATATACTGTACAGTAGGATAGTTTAACTAGCTGAATGGGGAATGGAATGCATTGTAGTGGTGTCCATATCACAGGTAGAAATTTGACAATTTTCCGGTTCTTAGCTTTGCAGTCCAGTAATAACACTATGCATTGCAGATTTTGATCTGCCCTCTTTTCTGTCATGAGTGATCGATCTAAAGAGTAAAACCTAGAGTAACAGTAGAGTAATAAAAGCAACTGAAGTATGTTGAAGCCGTTTATTACCCACACGACACTAACAGCCCCTCTACCCTGTTGTTTCGCGCCCGTCCTACCCCCAGGGTCTGCAGTGGAGCCTGCTGAAGGACGAGGATGTCATCCCTCATATCCTGGCCATGGATGGCCGGCGGGGACGGCCCCCCAACTCAGAGCGCCAGCGCGGGGCCGAGGGGGGAAAGGGCTCCCGGAGGAGGAAGGGCCGGCCGCCCAACGTGGGAGAGGGTCTGGGGTTGGGGGCAGAGGTGCCTAGCCCCAGCGAGGCCAAACTCTTACGCAAACTGGAGGCCCAAGGTGAGGAGAAGAAAAAAATGAAAAGATCTCCGTTTGAAGTCTATGAATGCTACCTACCAAACATGTTTGGTCACACAGTAACGTTCCATCACCTCTCTCTGCAGAGATAGCCAGGCAGGCGGCCCAGATGAAGATGATGAGGAAGCTAGAGAAGCAGGCCATGGCCAGGGCAGCCAAAGATGCCAGGAAGCAACAAGGTACACTACACTACATCTAAGTGCATGCACCATTCCCCACTGTCCTCTTGTAGAGATGTACAGTACCACTGCTGCAAATCATTTCTTAACACCTAAGCCCCTAAAGTCTCTCTTTCAGCCATCATGGCGGCCGAGGAAAGGAGGAAGCAGAAGGAGCAAATGAAGCTCATCAAGCAGCAGGTAGAGCATTCTTTATGTGACACCACTTCCTGTCAAACCGTCCCGTCTGAGGTATCCTTGTTTTACCACTGCACCACCGTTTGGTTTGCATAGTGTATCGATCAACCTACCTCTGTGTTTCTCCAGGAGAAGATCAAGCGTATTCAGCAGATCAGGTTGGAGAAGGAGATGAGGGCACAGCAGATCCTGGAGGTACTACAGTCAACTGACCCAATACCGAACATATCCTCTGAATTAGCAGAACGTCACTCCTCACACTGCATCCCAGAGCCTACTCTGTCCATGGCGTTTTAATCTTACCCAAGCCCATTACTGAATAATACCACAGTGTTGGAAGGAGTAAGGCATAATTCCACATGGAACTAATGCTAAATTGGTCTTGGTTGACGGCTGTTGTATATTAAAATCGCTGTCTCCGCTAGCTGTCTCAGAGTCAGACCATATTTAAATTAGACAGAAATATTTCTATTTTATTTTATCAGACAACAGCAACAGTTTAGCATAAGTGTGTGGGGGGAAAAATAATATTTCCCTTGCACACACAATTACACTGTAGGAGCGCCAAAGTATTTTAGCAGGACTAAATCAAATTTGAGTTGACACGGTTGGCAAGCCACTCTTAACAGGATTTTTTTTTGCTGTTTGCAATTACATATTTAAATGATACTTGATTCACTCTCTGTGTTCTACACATTTGACTGGCACGTGAGGCATACGATTCATTTTCTGTTACAGGGAAAATATCATATTTTGAGTGCTGCGGTGCGAAACTGCGAGGTGGCATGTGTCCGTCAGTCTGTCTGTCCAGATGTCTGGCAGTGAAATGACATTTGACCCGATTTGCATTCGCAGGCTAAACGGAGAAAGAAAGAAGAGGTTGCGAATGCCAAAATTATGGAGGCAGAGAAACGAATAAAGGTGAGAGTTTGTGTTACACACAGCATCTCAATATAAACCAAAATGTCAAAGCTTTTTCCAGATGAGCTGTGTCTGACAATGAGATTAGGCATGAGCTGTAGCTCCTCTGTAAAATGGTCTGAAATCCCATCAGCCCTAGTGATTTTCATGATGGTTGCTGCATGAAAGTGTATTGATTTTCTTTCCTCATCTTTTCTGTCTACCCCTGAAGGAGAAAGAAATGCGAAGACAGCATGCAGTCATTTTAAAGCACCAGGTACGCGGAGCTTTTTAGCAGCACGCCTTGTCTCTTCTGACATGATTGAAATTATACTAAAAACCATATACACTTCAGCTAGATCAGTGTTTACTGTGTGTGTGTGTGTGTGTGTGTGTGTGTGTGTGTGTGTGTGTGTGTGTGTGTGTGTGTGTGTGTGTGTGTGTGTGTGTGTGTGTGTGTGTGTGTTCGTGCATGTGTTTCAAGGTTGTGTGTAACTAGATATTTTAAACCTTTTAATGTTTCTCTTTGGTCAGTTTCCATTCTATTGGGTTGTTTCTGAACTTTGGGTATTTCTCTGCTAAACAATCTGTTTTTTTTTGCTGTCATTTCTGTTCCATAATACTTTGCCAACTCTCTCTGCCAGGAGTTGGAGAGGCATAGACTAGATATGGTATGGGTATGTTTATTTTTGTACATCTAACACCGCATCGTGTTTCCTGGTTGTGATATGGTTGTCATAGCATTAAGTGTAGCACTGGCTGCAGTCATACTACATTATTCTGCATGGCTTTTTCAGCAAAACAAACACACACAAACACACACACACAAACAACAACAACAACAGTGTGTCGCCTCCATCTGCTCTGAGACACCTGACCTCGCTCCGCCTGCGGTGGTTCGGTAGCTCCCTCCGTACTCCCCAGAATGCATTGCAAAAGGCGGCCAAGCCCTGCCATGCTCACTCTTACTGTCTGAAAGTACACTGCTCTCGATGAGTCATCCATCACATCCATCGTCTAGCTGTTGTTTTTGAGTGGCTGTGAGTGCTTGAGTTTTCCAGTTCCAGACATTGAGCTTGTGTCCGTCTCCGTCCACAAAGAGCTGCCCTTTAACCTGTTACGTCCCATTGAGTCTCTGAGGTTGCGTCTGAAATGGCATAGTGCACTACCTCATAGTGCACTACTTTGGTCAAAAGTAGTGCACTGCATAGGGAAGAGGGCGCCATTTGGAATGTAGCCTGAGTCGTTCTGCTGCTCTGTTCTGTATCTGTACCTGCCTGTCTTCACCAGCAGCCTGACTAGCTGTCTGTTTATTGCTGTACCTGCCTATTTTCTCCAGCAGCCTGACTGGCTGTCTGTCTATTGCTGTACCTGCCTATTTTCTCCAGCAGCCTGACTGGCTGTCTGTCTATTGCTGTTACCTGCCTGTTTTCTCCAGCAACCTGACTGGCTGGCTGGCTATTGCTTGTTGAGCGCATCTGTTGCACACGATTAGAGCCAGGAGTTTTTCCTAACAATATAAACCTGAGCAGGAGAAACTCCTGGCCCCTACATACTGTATTTATGCAGCTGACACCAGAGGATCTGTTTCATTGCCTTCTATCTGTTTATCACATCACTGAGTTCCCCATCCCTATCATACAGACAGTCACTGTCCTCGCTTTGCCTTGATCAAATCCTATTGGTTTACAATAAAACATTTGGAGACAATCTATCCTCAACCAGGGAAGTCTCCTTGTAAGACCTTCACTCGATATCCCCCCATAGGTTTAGGCTATTTTCAATCTGGAACGGCTATCAGCTAAACAGATGGATGATACACAGCGCAATGTTTGATTTCATCCGACTGGCTTGTGGCTATGATGACTCAGTCATTTTGCGTTTGTTCCGTCAGCTTTTTACCTAGAGGCATCATAGCTTGACCCCAACTTCTCTTTTTTTGACCCCGTCATCGCCATCTACCGCATTCTCCCTCTGATGCTTTCTGGTTGTCGTCATTCGTACCGTTGTCTTCTTAACCTCAGCTTCAACTGTACGTGTTGCTGTATGTGAAAACTTCGCCATGATGGAGGTGAATGGGGGTTTTCCTCCTTCTGTCCACCTCTCTGACTTCACCTGTGGAGATTACACCTTCTCCGGTGTGTAACGTGTGTGTGTTTTCTCTGCTCTGCTAGGAGAGGGAGAGGAGACGGCAACATGGGATGCTCATGAAGGCGGTGGAGGCTCGCAAAAAAGCAGAGGTAGGTGACATACAACACACACACACACACACACATACACTCAACACACACACAACACACACGTGCGTGCCAGAAGGTCCCACTCCTTCCTGAACCCATTCAAACCCTCCTCCCTCTCCTTTTCATTTCTTCAATACACTAACTGAGTCAAAAGAATGGCCCTCGAACGCTTTTTCTTTGAGTGCACAGGCAGGGGCGCCGGGCTGAATTCTAAAACTACTCAGCAGACTCGGCTTGACATTCTTGTCTGTTTTACCGCCACTGGCGTGAGCCCATTAACTCTCCCCTCTCTCCTTCTCTGGGGCCTCAGGAGCGCGAGCGCTTGCGGCAGGAAAAGAGGGATGAGAAACGCCTGAACAAGGAGCGGAAATTGGAGCTGAGGAGGCTGGAACTGGAGATTGCCAGGGAGCTGAAGAAGCCAAATGAAGACATGTGTCTGGCCGATCATAAGGTAATAAATGACCCATCTTGCCCATTCAGTCTTGCGTGATGTCTGAAGGGTGACATCATTAAAGGGACCTAGCTTTCCAAGTTGTATGTGCCTGTTTAATTTAGTTACATTTCTTTTGCTTTATGTATATTTGAACTGACAAGTTAATATTGTCTAGGTTTGGGTTATGGGTGGTTAAGTGCATTGTATCATCGCAATGGTATGTACAGTATATCTGTTATGTATCATAACCTGAGTACTGGACACGGTTTGTGCTGTACACTGCCATCAAGTGGCTAAAGAGAGTAATGCATAGGGATGGACAAGATAATAGTCCCCCACATGTTTACTAATGAAAACCTTTTAAAAAAGTTACCATTCAGAGCCATGTGATTCAGTCATTGATATTGCAATATGTTAGTCACACTACTCCCCATATACTGCCGTCCACATAGGGCACTATAGGAGTCCCAGGGTGTCATGTGAGATGTATCCTAAACATTCCTCCCTCTCTCCTTACCTTTCCTTCCAGCCTCTTCCAGAGTTTTTCAGAATCCCTGGCCTGATCTTGCCGGGGGGTGCGGTGTCTGACTGCCTGATGCTGATGCAGTTCCTACGCGGCTTTGGGAAGGTGCTGGGCTTCGATGTGGGGGTGGACGTACCCACCCTGGGCATGCTGCAGGAGGGCCTGCTCAACGTGGGAGACAGCATGGGACACGTCCAGGACCTGCTGGTCAGACTGCTCTCCCTGGCCGTGTGTGACCCAGGACTGCCCCCAGGACACAAGGTGAGATACTGTACATGTACAGGAACATACCAAGCAGGCTCTCACATAGGTAAAATACAAACCTACACACATTGGTCTGGTTTCCCAGACACAGGTTAAACCTAGTCTTAGACTAAGAACTGGAAAGTATACCTGGAACCACTCTATCACGACCCCCCCCCTTTCCAGACCAAGACCATGTTGTCTTCCCCTCTATCTTCAATGACTCACCCGTCCTGTCTCTCTCCTCTCCCCCCAGACCAAGACCATGCTGGGGGACCATCTGACCAACGTGGGCATCAACCGGGACAACGTGTCGGAGGTGCTGCAGATGTACATGGGGGCCCATTGCGGGCAGACTGAGCTGGCTGAGCTGGCCCTCAGCCTGAAGACCAAGGCCTTCCAGGCCCACACCCCCGCCCAGAAGGCCTCCATACTAGGCTTTCTGGCCAATGAGCTGGCCTGCAGCAAGAGTGTCGTCAGGTAGGAGTAAAGAACAGGAGACGCCAAACATTGAAATAGATCATGCTGCAGCGAGAGCGCCGTCAGAAGGAGAGAAGAAAGAACAATTGAAACGAAACAATTAAAGCTCAGGTTCTATCTGCAGCAAAAGCGTGGACAGGTAGGAGGAGAGATGCTGACCTGCCAGCGCTGTACGTCACACAGGCCTCATACCAGTGGAGCTACAAGGGAATAGATTATTGTGCAATACGTAAGGAGATCAAACATGGAATCCAAATATGGATATGTTTTTACTGGTTTTACTGATAGGATATGCAGACGACATTTCACAAGCATGAGATGACATCCTTGTAGATCAGGCATTGTCGTCCCTTCCGGTCCTATTAGGTGGAGCCAGTGTGAAAGGTTTAGTGTACAGGAGGCTTCCATACTGTTGTGAGCCTGCTGCCTTTTAGCTCCTTACAAATAATGACGTTTAGTTGACTTCACTCAGCTGCTAATGCTGTCGTGTTTTATTAATGCTGTGTAAGACTCCGGATAGATCAGCTAATCTGGAGTGGGATTCAATTTTGATATAGAGAGAAGCCAATACATCAATTATTCACGAGAGAGAGAGAGAGAGAGAGAGAATTGTACTGTATGTGTTAACTAGAGGTAACTGCCAAAATAAAGGAAACACCAACATAAAGTGTCTTACTAGGGCGTTGGGACACCACGAGCCAGAACCGCTTCAATGCACCGTGGACTAGATTCTACAAGGGTCTGGAACTCTATTGGAGGGATCTGACACCATTCTTCCACAAGAAATTCCATAATTTGGTGTTTTGTTGATGGTGGTGGAAAACGCGGTCTCAGGCACAGCTGAAGAATCCCATAAGTGTTCAATTGAGTTGAGATCTGGTGATTGAGTCAGCCATGGCATATGGTTTACATCGTTTTCATGCTCATCAAACCATTCAGTGACCACTCATGCCCTGTGGATGGGGACATTGTCATCCTATGGAGGCGTAGACATGGTAGCCAAAATAATGGCCCGCCCAGCATTTTTATACATAATCCTAAACATGATAGGATGTTAATTGCTTAATTAACTCAGGAACCAGACCTGTGTGGAAGCACCTGCTTTCAATATACTTTGCATCCCTCATTTACTCACTGTTTCCATAGTTACCTGTACGTGTGAACTGACATACTGTATCTTTCTCTGTTTCTACAGCGAGATCGACAAGAACCTTGATCACATGACCAACATGAGGAAGGACAAGTGGCTGATCGAGGGCAAACTCAAAAAGTAAGTGTTGTGTGTGTTGACGGGTGTGTGTGTGTGTGCATCTGAATGCTCACCTGTGTGTTTCTCTCTCCAGGTTGAGGACCATCCATGCCAAGCGGACCGGGAAGAGAGATGCCAGCATGGGAGGGGAGGAGGCCCAGCCCCTGGGTACGCCCTCCTCTGGCCTCAAACGCAAGAGAAAGGCCGGAGCAGAAAGCGACGACGACGATGATGAAGACGAAGACAGCGATGACCTGGCCGATGAAGATGACGAGGAAGAGGAGGAGGAGATGAAGAAGGCGAAGAAAGTGGAAACGTGTGACGAGGACGATGGGGACCAATCAACTAGTGTGGAGGAGCTGGAGAAACAGATAGAGAAGCTAGCCAAGGTAAGTCCTTCCTTCCGGAGATCTGAGAGTTCCATCTCTGTGGAAGAACAATACTAAGTAGTTAGATATTATTGATTCATTGATTTAGTTATAACTCAGGTCATGACGGTCTTGCTTGGTTTCACAGCAACAGCACCAGGTGAGGAGGAAGCTGTTTGAGGCGTCCCACTCCCTGCGCTCCATGATGTACGGCCAGGACCGGTACCGCCGGCGCTACTGGGTTCTGCCCCACTGCGGAGGGGTCTTCATCGAGGCCATGGAGAGCGGAGAAGCTGCGGGGGAGCTGGAGAAAGAGAGGGAGAGGAGGAGGAGGGCGGCAGCAGGGGAGGTGCACATCAAGGAGGAGCCGCAGGAGGAGGAGGTGCAGAAGAAGAAACCTGGGGGCGTCGGCGGGGAGGAGAGGAGCGTCTACACCCCCGTGGGGTCAGAGGAAGGGAAGGAGGAGAAGAAAGGTTCTCCCAACCTTTTCCTCTTGTATCCGGCCTCTCTCTCCAAACTGACCACGCTCCTCGACGTCGCTAAGGACGTTGCCAAGGAAACCCGCGAAGCCAAGGCAGACCCCCGCCCCAAATACAACGGCAGCCCCAGGCCACCGTCTGTTACCACGACAACAAAAACAGCACCACCATCCGATCCCACCAACAACGCCTCTCTGCCCGCCTTACCTACAAGCCCCTGTGCGTCGACGGCGCCGAACCTGCCGTGCGAGGAGGCCAAACCCGGCTACCTCACCTCCACCTCATCCCCCTCCTCGTTCTCCTCCCTTCTGAGCCCCCCACCCCAGCTTTTCAGCCCTATGAAGACCTCCACCCTAGCCCCTAACCCTCCACAGCTCCAGTACCTCCCCAGTGACCAGCTCCTCAGGGTCCTGACAGAGAGGAGCGGTCACTGGTTCAGCTTGCTTCCCCGCTCCCCCTGTGACGACACCTCCCTCACCACCTCTCCCTCCCCTGGGCCCAGCCCTCTCCAGTCCTCCCCGCTGCCTTCCTCCAGCCTCACCCGGCCCAGGTCTCCCCCGGCCTCCCCCGCCCTGCCTCTCACCCCCTCGGCAGCGTCGGCCTCAGCCAGCCCCCACCACCCAGCTGGCTTCATCAACTACCCTCTGTCAGCCCTGCAGGTCAGTACGCTGCAAGGACAGACCCCTTGTCCTAATGATTTATACTGGTAGTAGAAACTCATAATGGAAAATCGTATGAATAAATGTAACATCAGAAGAATGGAGGTTCTGCTTGAAGCTACAGGCCTAAGTGTAGTGATACACATTAGTTTTTCTGATCATGATGTTGAAGTGTCTGTGTATGTATCTCCCCCCTCTAGGTTAAGGCTGGAGGGTCGTTGCTGAGTCTCTCAGCGTTCTGCGGTGGCTGGCCCAGTGGAATGCTGAGCCCCAGCCAGCTACCCTTCTGCAGCAGCCCCCTGCCAGGCCACTCGGGCCTCAGCTCCCTGGAGGGCAGTGCCAACGCGCCGCCCAGCGTCTCCAGCAAGAGCGAGTCGCCCGTTCCTCCCGGCGAGAAGCTCTCGTCCACGGTGCCCTCTCCCGCCATGATGGAGGTGCCCAAGCACTCGGACCACCCCACACCACGGCCCATCCCCGAGGGTGAGCGTGTGTGTGTGTGTGTGCGCGAGCGTGTGTGTGTCATGAGTCATCTATTTATTCAGTTTATTCTATTTATTCAACTTTTATTATTTGACTGAGTCATGAAAATGAATAATTTGTTTTGTTCTACTGGGTGGAAGAAAGGAATCTCTTGAGGAGCGAGAACAGCACTGGAGTGTGTTCTGTATCAGAATACTGTAGATCTATTTCAAGGGGGCATTATATTGTCTTAAGTAATTTTTCTGAAACATTTCCATATGTTTATTTATGTGTGTGTGTGTGTGTGTGTGTGTGTGTGTGTGTGTGTGTGTGTGTGTGTGTGTGTGTGTGTGTGTGTGTGTGTGTGTGCGCAGAGATGCTGTCAGGCTGGTGGCGGGTGTCAGACATTGAGGAGCTGCGCTCCCTGGTGGGGTCCCTCCACAGCCGGGGAACCAGAGAGAAGGGCCTGCACCGACAGATGCACAAATACATGGAGCTCATCCCACAGGTCTGCACCAAGCACCGAGACGGTGAGTACTGTATGTCTGACAGTCACTCAGTTGGTTGGCTGGTAGGTCCCTCACCCAATCTTTAGCAATCTGCATAGCCTTTACAGAGTAGATTTAGCCAACAGATCCCAATGGATATGAATGAATAAAGTAGCTTTGATTTTGTGTCAGTGAAACTGAGCAGCACTCCGACTGGCAGGCCCCGACTTTCACAAAGACTTTTGTGCTGGAGTCTGATTGAGCACTGTGTTATGACAGCCCTGAGTAGTTATACCCCTACTGAGCACACTCCAAGCCCCTGCGCTTCACAATGAATTGACATTTGGTACATGACGCATGACTGACTGCTCAATATGAGTCTGACATCAAAGCCAGATTTGTTAACGTTCGTGTGGTTTCTGATTGAACAGCTCTTTGTGTCTGGATATTGAATTCTTAATCTGTGTGTGTTTGTGTGTGTGTGTGTGTGTGTGTGTGTGTGTGTGTGTGTGTGTGTGTGTGTGTGTGTGTGTGTGTGTGTGTGTGTGTGTGTGTGTGTGTGTGTGTGTGTGTGTGTGTGTGTGTGTGTGTGTGTGTGTGAGAATGGGGAGTGGTAGAGTGTGTGTGGTTTTGTTGTTGCGTTAGAGAGGGAGTAGCGAGCGACAAAAAGCAAGTCTGTGTGTGTGGGTGTTGGGTCTGATGTGCGAATAATATGTATGTTTTGTGCGCTTACACACGCGTCTATGGAGTGTATGACTGGTCTCTAATGCCGTCCTGTCTCCCCAATGTGCAGCGGCCATGATAGAGCTGTGTGAGCTGGAGGAGAGCCAGGTGAGTGTGGAGTCAGTGCGGGGGTGGTGTGTGGAGGAGCAGGCCATGGAGATGGACATCGCTGTGCTGCAGCAGGTGGAGGAGCTGGAGAGGAAGGTCACCACCGCCAGCCTGCAGGTCAAGGTAAACAACAACAACGACGACATCAACAAATGGGCAGCTTCCTTTTATTATAGCTCTCATCCCTATCCATTGGAGAAAATATAGGCCTCTGTTCGAAAGTAATGAATAGTAGCGGTGGTCACTCGCTAACCTTTTCAAGTCTAACTGTTAACCAAGATCTAGTGAATAGGTTGTTATTTAAGTTTTAACCTAAAGACTACATTACCCACCATTCCCTGCGCAGGGCTGGATGTACCCCGAGCCCCAATCAGAGAGGGAGGACCTGGTCTACCACGAGCACAAGCCCCTCCCCAAACACCAACCAGCGGCGGGCGGCGCTGGCGACAAAGACCAACCGGAAGACAAGGCGGACCACAAGGCAGGCGGCGTGGTGCGTCACGCGGACAACCCTCTGGACATAGCGGTGACGCGATTGGCGGACCTGGAGAGGAACATCGAGAGAAGGTACCTGAGGAGCCCCTTAGGTACCACCATTCAGATCAGGCTGGATAATGTGGGGGCTATCGGTACCGTCACTGTCCCCGCTCCCTCCAGTAGTGCTGAAAGGGAAGGGTAGGTCATCCACTCAGGATTCAACCAAACACTTCTGTGTGCTTTTTTGTTTCATTTTTCAAAAAGACATCTATCTATGCTGTAGTTTTTTTTGGGGGGGATTGCATCTTTTATTGTGTATTTTCATGGTTGTCTTCTGGTTTGGGGTTGACTCACAGTGTGGTGAATGTTTTTTCCTGCTGAGTTTTTCTGGCCGTCTGCATGGTGTTCTGCGTCAGTAATCACGGCATCCACCTCGTCCCGTCTACCATTCTTTTTCCTCCTCTCCCGGCATCTGCATGGGCGTCACTCCTGCATGGCAGTGTGTGTACCTGTACCTATATGTCCCTGCTGCCTGCCTCACTCACTCACTCACTCATTCACTCACTCACTCACTCACTCACTCACACCGGTGTCTGTCTGCACAGCCTCAGCGAGTTGTGGTGACAGTGGGCGTGTGTCTGTGTATGGGCAAGTGTTTGTGTTGGAAAGCGAATGATTGAGTGTGTGTACCTGCCTGCATGAGTCCGTGTCCGGCTTTCCGTTTCCTGTTTGTATGCGTCCATCCCTCTGACATCTGCGTTGCCTTCCACAGGGGCGAGGAGGAGGTGGCCCATGGGATGAAGGTGTGGAGGAAGGCCCTGAGCGACGTCCGCAGTGCCGCCCAGCTGGCCATGTGTCTCCAGCAGCTCCAGAAGTCCATCGCCTGGGAGAGGTCCATCATGAAAGTGGTGAGTAAAACCTCAACGACTGTAGCTGGCTGGCACGGAATTTCAATATGCTAGGGAAGTGAATACTGTGTGTCATTGGAGAGCATTTGAATCCCAAGGCCATTTCAAGTCCCTTAAGGAGTGGATTCCAATGTAAATCTTGGTAAATTTTGGTTCGAAAATCCATCCCTTGGGTTTGAGGTAACACTGCGTTGTCTGCTTTCAGTACTGTCAGATCTGCAGGAAGGGTGACAACGAGGACCTGCTCCTGCTGTGTGACGGCTGTGACAAAGGCTGCCACACGTACTGTCACAAACCCAAGATCACCACCATCCCCGAGGGGGACTGGTACTGCCCCGCCTGCATATCCAAGGTGACCCAAACTGTCCAGGCCACTGTTCAACATTTACATATCGTACTTTACTATAGAAGTATGTCAGCCATGCGAATCAGTCATGTACCTCTACATTATGTACCTGTCATTTTCATATCATATATTATTTCAAAGTAGGTCATTCAACAACACTGTGTACACAATATGCCAAGTGCCATTGCTATGTAAGTACATCTGCATGAATCCTCCCCTCTCCCCTCAGGCGAGCGGCCCATCTCCCAAGAACAAGAAGCCGCCGAGCAAACCGGTGGCGGGTGGAGGCGGGAAGAAACCCACCGCTGCCGAGGCCAAGCGGAACGGGAAGCAGGCCGGCAACAGTAACGGTAACGTGGAGATGTCAGAGGACGACTCGGCGAGCGCCAACAGCACCCCGAAGAAAGGAGGAGGAGCGAAAGAGCCCCCCAGCAGGAAGAGGAAAGGAGAAGAGAGTCCCGCCCCATCCCAGGCCCCGCCCACACCCCAGACACCCAGTCAGGAGAGCCCTGTGGTGTGTGTGAAGAGAGCCAAAACAGCCAGAGACAACAACAGAGACCTGGGTTTGTGCAGGTACTGTACTACTGTACTACACCATAAACCTTTGAGTCATTTTCTCAGCACAAGTATCAGCACTTTAAATCAGCGAGTTGCTGATTGAAATGCAGATGCGGGTTGTAAATGTATTTGCCGGGGGCATTGCAATGTACTGTAAACACTTGAACGAACATATTCCCTTCATGACGTGTGTGTGTGTGTTGTCTTCTGCAGGGTGCTCCTGGCTGAGTTGGAGCGGCACCAGGATGCCTGGCCCTTCCTCAACCCCGTCAACACCAAGGGGATCCCTGGGTACAGGAAGGTCATCAAGAAGCCCATGGACTTCGCCACCATCAGAGAGAAGCTCATAAGCAGCCAGTGAGTTCTCAATTAATATGACACTATTACTATCCACTCCCTAGTAGTCATACTATGACTAACCTCTGATCTAGTCACGTAACCAGGAAAAGATAACACAACAATCGAGTGTTTTACTCATTTACTCGAAATGATCTGTTCCTCTCGTTTCAGGTATCAGAATCTGGAGACTTTCATTATTGACGTCAACCTGGTTTTTGATAACTGTGAAAAGTTTAATGAAGACAATTCAGACATCGGGCGAGCGGGACACAACATGAGGAAGTTCTTTGATAAGAGATGGACAGAGCTTCTCAAGCAAATAAACTAATCCATCAGTTTGGGTGTTGTTTTACCAATCATTATCACTGTCTCAAACCAGACCTCCAATAACATTATTTGACATTTCATAGCGGAGGCACCACGTTTTGGGTACAACAAGATGATGATGCTGGTCCGTCTGTACCTTTGGGACGAACCCGGGGCGGTTAAAGTGAAATGTCAACAGACAGACTTGTAACGCTGGTGTTGCTACAGTACAACAGGGATCCGAACACCCAAAGAGTCCCACACAATGTCAACCGGGTGTCTTAGTGCAATACCATTTCCTGTTCAAGATCATTGCACTGAATCCTCATCCTTCTCAACCACCCGAGATGCATCTGCGGTAGAATACTTTCCACTACTTGTAAATAGACGTTTTATTTTTATTTAATCGTATTATAGTGAATGTATTTAATTTTTTAATAATTATTTATGAATCAATAAATAAATAAAACAAAGGTCCACATCATTTTCTATGAAAAGGAAGAATCAGCTCCACTGCTTTGAATCGAAAGGAATGTCTGTCTTTGTGTTTGACTTTTCTTTTTCTTTTTTCAAATATGAAAACAAAGCCAAGAAAAAAAATTACTGTTTACACTGTTCTATGCTTTTGGGCATCAAAGGACTGTAATCATTATGTTAAAACTGTACAACTGCATTTAATTACAAAAATTGCAGAAAAACAGTCAGACAATGGTGATACGTGTGTATATACTGTTTATTAATGTCAATATTCAAGTCTTGTTTGGAACGAATTGTTTAAAATATCAGATATTGTTTATGCCTTAGAATGATTGTAGCATTCTATTCTATTTTAGTGAAAGTGATAAAAAAAAACATTATAAATATTGTTTGTACAATATATACATATCCTCTGCAAACACTGTGGTATCCTTAATCTTGGTAGTGCCTACCCTTCCAACAGGGGCGTAGGGGATATAATTTTTTAGTTTTTTCCATTTTTATGATGACATTATTTTTATATATAATTTCAATCCAACATGGCCTCCAAAGTCTGACAGTGACACAGTAATCTTTCCTCTCCATACAGAAAGAGAAAAACAAACAAACAACGTTTAAGTATTTTTTTTGTCTTTTTTTCCATGAAACATTTCCCCACATCTGCCTTGCCACAGTACAGAGGACGTAAGGCCATTTGTAACCACTGTGTTTGAATCTTGCTGTGTGTCGTGGCCTAATGGAGGCAGCTAGAGTTTTTTGTACCCAAGTCAGAGTACTTGAAGTTACTTTATTTAAGATATTGTGAAAAAAAAAAATCATTCTTTTTGTAGGAGCTTTATTTTTCACTAGTGTGTGGCACGGACCTATTAAAGGATGTTTTTCAACCTAGTTTCACTCTGGGTGTGTTATTTCCCCTATTCTACCGACCCTGTGTCATGAGTCTTGCCATTTTAATTTGGATGATGTGAGTGGGGAGGAGAATAGCATTTTTAGTTTTGAAATGCTTTTGGGTAGCACATGAATGTAGTACCCATTCCATATAGGGCTTATTTTGGCCCCTATAATCATCTACTTCTACTTGCTCTTTTGTTCACACAAATATAAAATAATTTGATACATCTAGCTTATGAGTATATGTTAATGAACAATAGGGTTTAGATTAGAATCTAGACTTTGGAGTTCGAGTCATTTTAGATCTGTCAAATACTGAAAGGGTAGCCTACAAGGAGAACTTGAGAAGAGTTAGAGGCTGCCAGAGAAAGTGGGAGATGTCGCCTATCGTCCGGGTCCACTGCAGTTTGTTCTCTTCGTTGTTGTTTTTTGCTGTCATTGTGAATGGGTTTAATGCTGTATGGACATGATTGATGGATGTTTTTTTTTAATTGATAACGCATTTCCTGCATTTTAAAGGCCCAATGCAGTCGTTTTTATCTCAATATCAAATCATTTCTGGGGAACAATAAAGTACTTTACTGTAATGGCTTTCCATGAAAATTGTCAAAAAGAAACAAAAATAGTTTTTAAGCAATCAATGGTAGTGACGGGCATGTGAACATCAAACCAAATATGGAGTTGATTTCAAGTTATTTTGGTCACAGGGATCACATGGCCCTATCCCTTCCACAGGGATCACATGTCCCTATCCCTTCCATTGATTTTTAGCTAGTGATGGCTAAAGTTAGCTAAATTTTTAGTGGCTGTTTAAAGAAGAAAAAACATTTGTCCTGGCCCATAGACTACTAGCAGGGTGAGGAACCATGTAACATCAAGTTAGTTTAAGTAAACCTTGGACAAGTAAGCTTTTGTATGAGGCAACTTGATGTACAAGTACACCCCCTGGACAGGATGCTAATCTCTAGCAGGGCCTTACCCCCAATCCACCTCCTTAATGCTGAGTGCCAAGTAGAGAGGCATCAGGTCCCAATTTTAGAGTCTTTGTTTGGACTTGAGCAGGGATCGAACCAACCTTCCAATCTCAGGGTGGACACTAACAAAAATGACAAATAGATTTTATTCAATCTATCCATTTGTATAATATCATTTTTTTATGGCCAAAAGGACATTCTTTGATAGACAATAACTTTCGTATTTTCATGAGTGTTTGAGTTTAGGTCACAGGAGGTTGGTGGTACCTTAATTGGGGAGGACGGGCTCGTGGTAATGGATGGAGCGGAATAAGTGGAATGGTATCAAATACATCAAACACGTGGTTTCCATGTGCTTGATGCCATTCCATTTGCTCCGTCCTCCCCTCAGCAGCCTCCAGTGGTTTAGGTCCATAACTGGCCTCTATCTGCTTACACTGCTTTCAAGGGAAGGCAACATGTTTCTTTCTGCGTTTCTCAAACTTTTTTGTGCCAGGAACATGGCCTTCTTCCTCCGGGGAGCACTTGGGTAAAACATTATTGACAACCACCTTTTATTCCAAATAACTATTTTTGTATGTGTTTTGTCTTTAACTAGGCCTTTGAGGCCTATATTAACACATATAATTGTTTTAAGATAGTAATAACATGAACCATCAAGCTATTCAATTCTCTATTGGACACCTGGGGGTATCAGATCCAAAACTAATGTGTAGAAATGATTTGATGAAACTTTTGAATTTGGCAAAATAGCCCCCTTTGACAAAATAGCCCTCTGGAATATTGGAGGGGACGTGTCCCCGTCACTTATATGCCGACTATGACTATGTTTAACCAAAATAGCAACATTTATCATCGATAAAGAGGTTTGTTTGGAACCTCTCTGTACCGGCTCTGTGGCCAACTGGGGTCTCAATGCTTCACATAGTTGAAGTCGGAAGTTTACATACACCTTAGCCAATTACAGTTAAACTCAGTTTTTCACAATTCCTGACATTTAATCCTAGTAAAAGTAAAAAATCCCTGTTTTAGGTCAGTTAGGATCACCACTTTATTTTAAGAATGTGAAATGTCAGAATAATAGGAGAAAGAATGATTTATTTCAGCTTTTATTTCTTTCATCACATTCCCAGTGTTTATCCCAAAACCCTATTCTTTCCCCATTAATTTCCCCCCATAGGAATGGCTGAACGAACTCATTTACGGTTTTTAGGACCGGAGGCTGGCAAGCTCCATGGCTCATATTTCGAGAAAGGGACGTAGCTGCATCCCAATATAGCGACTGGAGTGTGGGTTTGTCGAAAGGAAAATAGTGGACGTGTGGAAAGTGCTCTGCTTTAGGTTAGACGGTTTTGATTGAGCTGTTTCTTTCTTCCGTTTCTTGAGGCGCAGCAAATCTGCACAATTAGCTGATTCCCTGTCTATACACCCACTCATTTGGACACACCCACTCGCCATATGGTGCGTTCAAGACAAATGGGAACTCGGAAAAAACGAGGTCAAATCATGACGTCAGTGATCTTAAGGTCGGTTAGTCGAAGCTCTAGAGTTCTGAGTTGGATGACCGTTCAAAACGAATTATCCAAGTCAGAGCTCGTTTTTTTCGCGAGTTCCCAGTTGTCTTGAACGCACTGAAGTTTGAAGTGGAGATTTCCGAGCTCCCAGTTGTTTGAACGCGGCAATACCCTGGTCACTGCAGCTACCCATAGATGCATATTTCTGGGGGGGAAGGTCATTACGGTCAGCTGATCATATGACAGCGTGATCATATGACAGCGTGCGCATGACCAGGAAGTAAACATTGAACAGAGACACGCAAAGAGGTAAGCAAATAACATAAATACCACTTTAGTTTGAATATAAAATAATACTGGCTTTGTATTTACATGCATTTGTTATATTACAAACTAAACAACAGGAGCATAGAATGATGCTGTGGTTGTGCGAACAGCTAGAATAGCTAAAGGGTTAGCAGCAGATCCGACACCTTATGCTTGCTTATAGCTGCATTACATGCTCAGTTAGGCAGTTTGCATAAAGGTGCACTATACATAAATCGCTCCGCCATTTGTGGTTGCTAAAAATTCGAATAGTTTGCCTAATTCCAGTTTGTGATAAAACAAACAAGCAAGTATAGTGTAGATAATCATTGTACCATCTAAACTGATGTGAAATATATTTTCAATAAACAAAAATATTGTATTGTAACGACCCTGGGTTTATAAGGGCGGATATCGAGTCTTCCGCACGAGCATGCTTTTGGGGCACAGTCGATTGCGCGCTGGACTTTGGGCTAGAAGGTCGAGGGATCGAGACCTGCTCCCTGCTTGTTCCATTACAGTATTTTCAGCTGTTTTAAAGCTGGTGTACAATACCGAAAGTAAAATATGAAAAAACTAAACTTAAGATCAGGAAGCATGGAAATAGTGCACATTGAACAGCTTTACTGCTTCTTAAAATTGCTTTCAATGAGAATTACAGATTTATAACTCACATTACTATGTGAATTTGGTCGGGTCGCCCAAAAAGTTAAATATTGCAGCGTTAAATTAAGACTGCGCATATGCCTCGGCAAACATACATAATTCCAGGGACGAGTTGTACTTCGAATACTCCCAAATGTTACACAGAGAAGATTGAAAGACTTATAGTCCTCATGTTAACTAGCCACTATTACGATGGACTTGAGTGGGCGGACTGGAGTTCCGACATCACATAACGTAATTTTTTCATAAAAACGACTGATTTCGGTGCTGAGTCGTTGGGTGCTGAAACTAGTTTCACTAGGCGCGCAACTCATTTGCTATTCGCGGAGTTCAGTTTTATTGGCTACATATTAACTAGCATTAGCCACAGCAGCCATTATCGAATATCACGTTGCGCTTAACAACAAAGGAGCTGATTGGCTGACACTGCTATTCCAAAATGGTTGATGTGGCAACTGCTATTTAGCATGAGGAATAGAAGTGGTTTTCCTGAAAAATTAGCAGTCATTCAATCTTGTCGGTGTAACAGTTGGGATAATGGGTCAATTGATTCGAGGTTCTCAAAGCCTTTCTCATCCCAGGATTGAGGTACATTTTCTGAGCCTTATCTCGCGCCAGCTCTGCGAAGCCTGGCCGACCCTGTAGTGCAGCTGTAAGCAAGCGTAAGGTGCCGGATCTGCTCGCTACTAACTACCCACTGGGCACAGACGTCAGTTCAATGTATAGATTTGGTTGAGTTATCAACTAACGTGAAATCAACAAAACCTCTCACCATGTCATTGGATTTAGGTTAAAAGTCGGGTGATATATATTTCTCCCATCTTTATTTAACCTGGTAGGCTAGTTGAGAACAAGTTCTCATTTACAACTGCGACCTGAACAAAATAAAGCAAAGCAGTGCGACAAAAACAACAACACAGAGTTACACATGGAATAAACAAACATACAGTCAATAATACAATAGAAAAAAGTCTATATACAGTGTGTGCAAACGAGGTAGGATAAGGGAGGTAAGGCAATAAATAGGCCATAGTGGCGAAATAATTACAATATAGCAATTTAACACTGGAGTGATAGATGTGCAAGTAGAGATACTGGGGTGCAAAGGGGCAAAATAAATAACAGTATGGGAACGAGGTAGTTGGATGGGCTATATGCAGGTGCAGTGATCTGTGAGCTGCTCTGACAGTTGGTGCTTTAAGCTAGTGAGGGAGATATGAGTCTCCAGCTTCAGTGATTTTTGCAGTTCGTTTCAGTCATTATCAGCAGAGAACTGGAAGGAAAGGCAGCCGAAGGAGGAATTGGCTTTGGGGGTGACCAGTGAAATATACCTGCTGGAGCGCGTGCTACGGGTGGGTGCTGCTATGGTTACCAGTGAGCTGAGATAAGGTGGGGCTTTACCTAGCAAAGACTTATAGATGATCTGGAGCCAGTGGGTTTGGCGACAAATATGAAGCGATGGCCAGCCAACGAGAGCATACAGGTCGCAGTGGTGGGTAGTATATGCGGCTTTGGTGACCAAACGGATGGCACTGTGATAGACTGCATCCAATTTGCTGAGTAGAGTGTTGGAGGCTATTTTGTAAATGACATCGCCGAAGTCAAGGATCTGTAGGATAGTCAGTTTTACGAGGGTATGTTTGGCAGCATGAGTGAAGGATGCTTTGTTGCGAAATAGGAAGCCGATTCTAGATTTAATTTAGGATTGGAGATGCTTAATGTGAGTCTGGAAGGAGAGTTTACAGTCTAACCAGACACCTAGGTATTTGTAGATGTCCACATATTCTAAGTCAGAACCGTTCCGAGTAGTGATGCTGGACGGGCGGGCAGGTGTGGGCAGCGATCGGTTGAAGAGCATGCATTTAGTTTTACTTGCATTTAAGAGCAGTTGGAGGCCACGGAAGGAGAGTTGTATGGCATTGAAGCTCGTCTGTAGGTTAGTTAACACAGTGTCCAAAGAAGGGCCAGAAGTATACAGAATGGTGTCGTCTGCATAGAGGTGGATCAGAGAATCACCAGCAGCAAGACTGACATCATTGATGTATACAGAGAAAAGAGTCGGCCCGAGGATTGAACCCTGTGGCACCCCCATAGAGACTGCCAGAGGTCCGGACAACAGGCCCTCCGATTTGACACACTGAACTCTGTCTGAGAAGTAGTTGGTGAACCAGGCGAGGCAGTCAAAATACTAAAAGCCCTTAAATTTGATGACTTTGTAAATCCTAATTAGATTTCCACGTTGATTCAACGTCATCACATTGTTTTTTTGGCTTGAAATGACTTGGAAACAACGTTGATTCAACCAGTTTTTGCCCAGTGGTTAGTCAAGTGGGTAGTAAGTAGCCTATTTGCTAAAATGCATGCAATTGCAACCTCTCTGCTCTGGCAACTTCAGGTGGTTGCCAGGTGTGGCAAACTGTTTGATAATAATGAGGCAAATCAACTCAAACTTTATTTGTCACATCCGCCCAAATACAACAAGTGTAGACCTTACCGGGAAATGCTTACTTACAAGCCCTTAACCAACAGTGCACTTCAAGAAGAGTTAAGAAAATATTAAATTAATAAACTAAAGGAAAATATAACAAATAATTAAGTAACACAATAACATAATGAGGCTATATACAGGGGATACCGGTACCGAGTCAGTGTGCAGGGGTAACAGGTTAGTTGAGGTCATTTGTACATGTAGGTAGGGGTGAAGTGACAATGCTAGCTATCTTGTAATCATTGTAATGTCACGTAGTTAATAGTTATATTCTATTGTCTAAGGGATTCTTCAAGACCAACTCAAATGGTGTCCCTGATCTGCACCCTGCAAGACCATCGCGACGATGTCAACTGGTGCGCCTTCTCCCCGACACTGCTGGCCACCTGTTCAGCTGACAAAACCTTACGAATTTACAACACCCGAGACTTTTCCGAAGTCCCATACTCCCCGCTCTCTGGCCACGGCTATGGCGTCCATTGTTGTTGCTTCAGCGCCTGTGGTCAGTATTTAGCCTCGTGTTCAACTGATGGTTCAACAGTTGTGTGGTCAACGGACACGGGTGAGATAGAGGCAGTGCTGGAGCATCCGGGTAGGAACCCCGTCAGGGTCTGCGCCTTCTCGCCCAACTCTTCACACCTGGTTTCAGGGGCGTCTGATGGTACTTTAGGTCTTTGGGATTTCCATACGAAAACATTGCACAGGTGAACATAATTGATAGGTGTTATTTATCTCCATGTTATCTAAGCATAAATAGGCCTGCGTGTGTTGCCTATATCAAGTGAGGCTTTGCTGGCCTCTGCAGACTGATGTCACGTGTTGTCTCTTGTGGAGTGTTCTTAACTGATTATTTGTCAACAGGACGGGGGCAGTGAATGACACCACTATGGTGGCCTGCTCCTTCACCCCCTGTGGCCAGATGTTTGTCACTGGATCTACGTATGGGGACCTCAGGCTGTGGGACCTGGACATGAACCAGCTTCATGCGGAGAAGAACACTCACGACTTGGGGGTCACCTGCTGCTGCTTTGGCCCCAATATCCTCAGTGGTGGTGATGATAATATTTTCCTCCTCCCGCCGTCTTATGAGTTGGCCTGTTCCCAGATCTGTTTGTACGAACATGACAACGATCAGAGGAGTTGTCTATACAGCGCAACATTTTGATCTGGGATCTTGGAGTCTACATGTATGGGAATTTGTTGTGTTTGATTCATTTGCTCCCGTCTCTCAGATAGCGGTAGGGTACAGTTCCGCCTGGCCTCCTGTGGACAAGACAGCACGCTGAAGATATGGACCGTCTCCAGGTCCAACACAGGCAGTACGTAGACCACGCGCTATGGATACGCAAGTGTGCTGTTTAACGTTGAACTGTGTGCATTTGTTGGTCATCGAATGATGTGGTGGATGTGTGTTCACAATGAATGATCTGAAGGCGTAGTCCATCCGTCCCCTCTGGCCCGTAGGTTGTAAGATGCAGCTGCTGCACACCCTGACCGGCCAGTCTGCCCCGGTGCTCTCCTGTGCTTTCTCTGCAGACGGACAGCTGCTTGTGTCTGGGTAAGTCCGCCCGTAGGTGATCTATGGCAAAGCGCTCTCACAGTTAGTCAAGATAAAGTTATACATTTACTCCAACTGGCCACAAGGGGGAGAAGTGTGTTGCTTTTGACCATTTCCTTTTCTGTTGCAGCTCAGTGGACAAAACAGTCACAGTGTATGATGCTGTAAGACACTCGAGCTCTTTTCATTACCGTAGATGTCATTTCAGTGTAACTCCCCATGTTAATGTTCCACATAGAAATCCATGAACACCTCCCATCTGAACTTGAATGTTGTTGCTTTTTCAGAGCCAGGGGACTTTGCTCTACACATTGAACCAACATGAGAGGTAATCTTCCTTCTTACCCTTTGGGACATCGTCACATCTCAATGGCCTTATTCGAATAGCCTGCTTTTTAAAAACGTACCTTTCCGTCCTCCCTCCCATGATCCTTTGCTGTAGGTACGTGACGGCGTGCGCCTTCTCTCCCAGCACACCTCTGTTCGCCACGGGTTCTATGGACAAGACTGTCAATATATGGAGATTAGAGGATGGACACAGTGGCCATGGTGGGTAACGCACACACACAAAGATGGACAGAAGTCTAAGATAGGAGGTAGAGGTACATGTACTGACAAGCTTCCAGTGTTATTGGCATTAAGAATGGCATTAGCATTCTGAGTCACGATGTGTGGGTTCCTACGTACTGTTTCACTATTTTGTCATGTAAACAAAGATCCTATTGACTTAATCACCAGGCTGTCATCACCATTATGTGCTGTTTTTGCATCAGCTCTTCTTTATTGATTATGGCTTAATTATGTTTTTTTATTCTGCCAATCATCATCCCTCTCTCTGCATGGATCACGGGGGTAAAAAAGAAGGCAAATCTTTACCTGGTGAGTTTTAAATCCTCTTCCTTATCTGTACCACCCATCTGCTCATTGAAAGCAGTGAGGGATGGAGGGTCTCTGTGAAACCTAGGAGTCCCGCTGCTATCAGAGGGCTTTATTGAGAGTGATACTTCTACCCCGGCGGTGATGATGCCTTCTGCTAATATGACTGAGTCTTTCATAGCCTGTTGTGTTTCCAGGTGACTTTTGCCTTGAAGCACTGCCTGCCGAGAACCGAGTTGCTTTTCACTTTTCATTTGGATTCACTGTATTAGTGTACACGGTGTACAAAACATTAAGATCACCTTCCTAATATTGAGTTGCATCCCCCCTTTTGCCCTCAGAACAGCCTCAATTCATCAGGGATTCATCAGTCTATGTTATGGAAAGAGCAGGTGTTCATGTTTTGTACACTGTGTAGTTCTATAGGCTCGCAATGCTTCCTCTCCTCTCACCTGATGGTTTTCCAATAACCTATTCGCAACTCATTCTAAGAGAGGCTTGTCAATAAAAGGCTTGCAATTCAATGACTGTCATTTTTAAATACGTTAATGTTCACCATTTTAGTTGACAATGGTATTATTGTTTTTTAAGTGGAGTCTTACTGTGCTGTTTGAAATGTATTTCATTTTTCACATCTTGTTTTCCAGTTGAAACTGCAACACTCTCATGCGAAGGTGGGAAAGTGACTAAAAAGCACCGTAGAAACTTTTGATAGGTTACACATTTAATACCTATAGTAACAACATGTCATTGAGAGATACTAATGTGCGGTCACTTCCTGTTTTCCGACCTATTAGGCAGAAAATTGCTGTGTCACTCCAGGCTTCTGGTCAGTGATTGGTCAGAGGAGGACGTGGGGGCGTGGCTGTGTGAGGAGGGGCTGCAGGCGCTGGTGGAAAACTTCAAGGCAAACAACATAGATGGAGCGGAACTCGTCAGTCTGACCAAGGAGACACTGGCCTCAGAACTCAACATAGGTGGGGACGGCACATCACACCATCGACTATACACATTATCATACAGCTAATGGTACATTATCATATTATACACATTACTCACTCGTCATTCTGGTATCTGAGATCCACATTTTGTACAGTAGCTGGAAACGGAGCGTCATCACATACTCAGGCTGGAATCTTTTTTTAAGTAGGGGGAGGGACAAATGAAAAACAAGGTGGACATTGAGGAATGAATGTTAATATGAGATTTACTCAGGATTACATACATTTTAACTGTACAGCGTTAGATTAGGCCATGTGTATTCTGCACCGCGAGTGTAATCTGCTTTTAAGATTTCTGCGCCTATTATATAACACAATTACTCATCCCAAAATACATATCCTGTAACATAAAAAATGGTTTACAGCTAATACCAAAAAAAAAAGAAGTGATTTACAGATTTTGGTTGATCCGTATATCTTCTCTTTTAAATAAAGATCTTTCACCCTAGTTTCTCTGTGAGGTGGTAGGTGTGGGTCTGTTGTTGGTCTCTCACGCCAATAGCAACCATAGTAACCAAACAGAGATGAATCTCTTAGCAGACATGGGTGTCTCTTTCTACTCTCTACTGTCTCTGAGAGTGAGGGATGGCACCATGCCAGGCTGTTATCTTCCTGATGGAGAGAGATGATTATTTTTCCTCTCAGGGGCGGAGGGCTCATTTTGTTTTTTTGTGTGTCTAACACACACACACACACAGACTGACCTCGCTTTACTGTAGTCTCCATGGTGACCAGGAACTGGGTCATGTACGCAGTGTGTTCAAGCTAGGATAGCACGTCCACAAATGATGCAAGCCCAATCGGCCAATGTACAATTTTCCCAAATCTCTGCCTGGTTGTTTCCTGTTGGTGTGCTGTAGAGTCTGTGGGGTTGCGCAGTAAGGTCCTGAGGAAGGTGGAGGAGCTGAAGGCGGGGTGTGTGTGTACCGGTGTTCCTGATGAATACCTCTGTCCAATCACCAGAGAGTTGATGAAGGACCCTGTTATCGCTGCAGGTGGGACACTTCCCCATGGCAACCTGTCTTTCTGTCTGTGCATTTTTAGCTATCAAGATTCTATCTATTTATCTATTTCTATGCTACAACATTTTTTGCAAAACAGTGGCATGCTTTTAAAGGATGCAAAACACACTATCCATCTTGTCTACCTTTTCTTCTGAACAGATGGGTACTCCTATGAGAGGGAAGCGATTGAGAGCTGGATCGCAACCAAGAATCGTTCCAGCCCCATGACCAACCTGCCCTTACAGACAACACTTCTGACCCCAAACCGAACCCTGAAGATGGCTATTGGACGCTGGAGGACCAGCCAATGAGAAAGAGGGATGCAGGGGCATCTTCTACATCATTTCAATCTGAATGCAGGTCTATCCCTCAGTTAACTTCTGACCAAAAGTAGGCTCATAGTACATAAAGCTATATATGATGATGTTTTCAGGTTGACCATACTGAGCTTCGATTCAACCCCTCACTGTGTCTGTTGGGATGAAACTGCTTTAGAATGTAAATATTTATAGCTGATGAGACATTCTAATATATATATTCTCAAACTCATGCATGTTGACCATGTTTAACTCTGCTATTTACTCTACTCTCTCTCCAAAACCATTTCATGGACGATGATACAATGTACAGTGCATTCGGAAAGAATTCAGACCCCTTGACTTTTTCCACATTTTGTTATGTTACAGCCTTATTCTAAAATGTATTAAATAGTTTTCCCCCCCTCATTAATCTACACACAATACCCCATAATGACAAAGCATAAACAGGTTAGACATGTCAGCAAATGTATTACAAAAAATCAAAATAAATATTACATTTACATAAGTATTCTGACCCTTTACTCAGTACTTTGTTGAAGCTCCTTTGGCAGCGATTACAGCCTCGAGTCTTCTTGGGTATGAAACTACAAGCTTTGCACACCTGTATTTGGGGAATTTCTCCCATTCCTCTCTGCAGATCCTCTCAAGCTCTGTCAGGTTGGATGGGGAGCGTCACTGCACAACTATTTTCAGGTCTCCGGAGATGTTCGATCGGGTTCAAGTCCAGGCTCTGGCTGGGCCACTCAAGGAAATTCAGAGACTTGTCCCGAAGCCATTCCTATGTTGTCTTGGCTGTCTGCTCAGGGTCATTGTCCTGTTGGAAGGTGAACCTTCGCCCCAGTCTGAGGTCCTGAGTGCTCTGGAGAAGGTTTTCATCAAGGATCTCTCTGTACTTTGCTCCGTTCATCTTTCCCTCAATCCTGACTAGTCTCCCAGTCCCTGCTGCTGAAAAACATCCCCACGGCATGATGCTGCCACCACCATGTGTCACAGTAGGGATGGTGCCAGGTTTCCTCCAGATGTGACGCTTGGCATTCAGGCCAAAGAGTTCAGTATTGGTTTCATCAGACCAGAGAATCTTGTTTCTCATGGTCTGACAGTTTAGATGCCTTTTGGCAAACGCCAAGCGGGATGTCATGTGCTTTTTACTAAGGAGTGGCTTCCGTCTGGCCACTCTACCATAAAGTTCTGATTGGTGGAGTGCTGCAGAGATGGTTGTCCTTCTGGAAGGTTCTCCTTCTGGAAGGTTCTATCTCCACAGAGGAACTCTGGAGCTCTATCAGAGTGACCATCGGGTTCTTGGTCACCTCCCTGACCAAGGCCCTTCTCCCCCGATTGCTCAGTTTGGTCAAGAGGTCAGCTCTAGGAAGAATCTTGGCTGGTTTCAAACTTCTTCCATTTAAGAATGATGGAGGCCACTATGTTCTTGGGGACCTTCAATGCTGCAGAAATGTTTTGGTACCTTTCTCCAGATCTGTGCCTCCTTCGACCTCATTGCTTGGTTTTTGCTCTGACATGCACTGTCAACTATGGGACCTTATATAGACAGGTGTTTGCCTTTTCAAATCATGTCCAATCAATTTAATTTACCGCAGGTGGACTCCAATCAAGTTGTAGAAACATCTCAAGGATGATCAATGGAAACAGGATGCACCTGATCTCAGTTTTGAGTCTAATAGCAAAGGGTATGAATACTTATGTAAATAAGGTATTTCAGTTTGTTATTTGCAAACATTTCCCAATTTGTTGGGGGGGGGTTTGTCAGTATGGGTGTTGTGTGTAGATTGATGAGGATTTAAAAACTTGATGAACCATTTTAGAATAAGGCTGTAATCTAACAAAAATTGGAAAATGCACTGTAGGCATTTAAGGGATACTGGTGCCAACAACAGAAGTGTTCAATCTATGGCTGAAGTTATATAACAGGGATAGCAGATGTCGGTACACATACAATTTTACACATGGGTGTTTGAAATGAGTGGAAGGGAGATGTCATTTTAGTTTTCCAAAGAGATTTTATTTTCCCATGATTATGGTAGTAGTGCTTGAGCATAGTCTGTATAATGTGTCGCATAGCTCACAAATCAAAGATGGCAACAATGTTCATGTAGAATATCTGTATCATCTCACCAATAATACCCTTACAAGCTATTCTGTACCTTACTGTAAACTGTTAATGTTGTGCGCACATAAACTAAATAAATCCATCAACTTTTCAATTATTTCTCTAGCTGTGCAAAAATAACTATATAAAATATATTGCTCTTACAGCTGAACAAGCCATCGGCACAGTAAATACATGAACATAGACCGCAACAACAAGCAGTTACAACAATGTCCGTAGGATTATATGTACACTTAAATATGATTATTTATAAAAATGTACAAAGGAAAAGAACCCTCCATGCATTGAGAAACACTTTGCATTGAGGGCTCCGTTATACTGACAAAGGCTATCACCACTTATATAGTCTATAAATAGAACACATACAAATCTAATGTATCCCTATTCAATATGCGTGCCGATCATTAGCCAACCGTTTAATCAAATGGCTTCTCGTCCATTAGTATCGAAACCCTTCAGTGTTTTTCTTTACAAACTACATCATAGTTACATTGTTATAATGGCCCATAGTAGAATGCTGTGCTACTGTTCAGCTATTGGGCTGGTACTATATGGTGTTTCCCAGGTCTGATTATGTGCACTGTGTTGTTGGCTTACTGGAGTTGCTCTAGGCATGCTTACGCAAAAAGCACAAAAGCCTCAAATACTGCTTAAGTCTAAACGCAGTGCATCACATACACTGTCACTTTACAAGAGTCAGATTAAGAAAGAAACTTTGAAACCATTCCCTTGCCACCGTTTCTCTGGAATACAGAGAAAGTTGTTATGGTGTCTGCACCTGTGTTTGTGCTTGACTGAATGTATGGTCAGTTCAGACGTTGGATTCTATAAAGGAGCGTTTAGGTTTGATGGGTAGGATGGCTGGGTTATCTCTGGTGAGCCCTGCCTGCCGGTGGTTCCCGTCTGGGAACTGGGAGGAGTGATGTAGGCCTGCAGCTGGACCTGGTCTTGGCTCCCGGTGGTAGAACCTGTCTCCAAACTCCCTAGCCAGGGCCTTGGCCTGAGCCTGTTGGGCCAGGTGTTGGGCCTGAGCCTGGGCCCCGTTGAGCACCTGGAGGGGAGTCTGGCTCTGCAGTGGCTCCGCATAAGAGGACCTCTGCTTGAACTCATTATTTAATCCCTGGATGTTGTCCATAGGGGCCATGCTGTGTCTCTGGTTCTCTAGACCTTCAGGGGAGAGTGGCTGGGAGTGAGGCTGACCTTGCCAGCCCAGTCCAGGTGGGGGCTGCCCCTGGACACGCACTGCCTTGTCTTTCACCCCCATGAAGGGACGAGGCTTGAGCTCTGGTTTACCCGGTCTGGGGCGAGGCACGTCGGGCCCCTGAGGTGCCTGGATCCTGCCGCTGTCTGACAGGGTCCCGCTGGAGGCTAAGCTACTGCTAGAGCTGGAGGCCTTCATACTGCCCGTCTGACCACCAGAACGCAGACCCGGGCCAGCCGACCCCCCAGGACCCTCCCTCCTTACCTCCTTACCAAACCCAGGGGTGAGGGACCCAGCCTGTCCGTCCAGCGTGGTGCCGTGGTGGGCTGAGAGCCTGTCTGTTCCTCTAGCCAGGCTAGAGGAGTGGCCCTGGAAAGGCTGCACAGATGAGGAGTGGTGGTGGTTGGCAGGGGTGAGCCCCAGTTGGTGGTCTGTGGAAGAGGGCAGAGGGCTGATGTCGATGCCCAGGCCAGGGCTGGGTCTCAGGGAGGTAGAGATGTGTCTGCCTGGCAGGGGGCTGGAGGGGCCACACAGAGACATAGGCCTGCCCCCTGGTCTGCCCCCTACCTGCAGGGAGTTACAGTGCTGCTGCTTGGTCTTCATGCTTTGGTTTTGTCTAGGACCCTGCAGGACAGGGCCCTGCTTGTCCAGAGACAGGTTGGTCTGTGTGGACTCGTCCAGAGGGGAACCAGGCCTGGGGTCCAGGGGAGCTAAGCCCACTGCGCCTGGTACTGGTGGGAGAGCCCTGTCGGGTCCATAGGGGTTCTTGGGCCTGTTGGGTCCATAGGGGTTCTGTGAGGGCTCTTCCTCTCCCCCTATCTCTTCATAATCATCATCTAGTTCATCCTGGCTCTGTGTATCACAACTCCTCTCTGTGTCCTGGCTCCTCTCTGTGAGGTCGTCGGGAGTCTGGCTGTGTGCTGCTTGTTGGCCCTGTGGTGTGTTGGGGGACTGCTGCTGTTGTTGTTGACACTCGTCCTCCACACGCGTCAGCAGACGGCGGATCTCCCGGTTGGTGGGGCAGAGCCGAGACGCCTCTCTGAGGTCAGCTAGCGCCGCCGCATACTGCCTGGATGGACACATGAGGCGAATATAGTGTGAGGTGAGTTTGTCTTGTCCTTAGACAAAACTGTACCCGTCCATTCTAGTAATTTCCTTTATATCAGTATTAAGGGAGAACTGGTCTGTACTAACCTGCTGCTCCTCTTGGCTCGTGCTCTGGTGTAGAACGCCTCATAAGACTTGGGTTTCAGTTCCAGGGCTTTGGTGGCAAACTCCTCTGCTATACCAAAATCCTGTCGGGGGAAAAAGAGGACAGAAACTCAACAGTTAATTATGAATGTTTACTGTTAAATTCTGTCCACCCTGAATATCTCACGGAGAAGCCAAAACCAACGTCTTAAGGTCATTAGCCAGGGTAATGTGTTTGTGAGCGTTAATGAGTGCAGTGTGAATCCAGCGGTAGTCCACACAGCGCCACACTTTGCAATTACTATAAGTGACTGGAATGAGGAATTCAGTGTTGTTTAATTGGAGAATTCTTAATCTGTGTGCAGCTCAGAGTAGAGCAGCTTTATCTCCTAGTGTCTTAATGGATTCTCCAGACGGGTGCTCATAGCTTCTCTCCAATCAGATGTCGGAAATGAAAACTATTGACTCTTAAAGGTACAATGCAGCGGTTTTTATCTCAATATTAAATTATTTCTGGTTAACAATTAAGTACCTTACTCTCATTGTTTTCATAAACATTTTCAAATATGAACTAAAATAGCTTCTTTGCAAAGAGGAATTTCTCAAGTAATAATTTTGCTTTGACTGTCTGGGAGGGGAAAACTGAAAACTAGCTGTTATTGACAGAGAGCTTTGGAACTCGCTTTCTTATTGGTTTATTAACTAATTTACCACCTGGTGATGTCTTTTCAAACAGCTCTTACACTAAAAGGCCATTATCATCATTTTCACAATTTCACAGTATTATTGCAACCTCATAGTGTAGAAATATATATAAAACACAGGTAAATCATGTTTTTGACTGAGCTGGGCCTTTAATGGTAATTTCATAAGCACCTCTAGTGGCCCTAGTGTGTGTACATGCGTGTACAATATGTATGTGTGTGTGTGTGCATGCTTGCGTGCAGTGTATCCATCCGTCTCTGGTATGCCTAGAGAGCATGCGGTTGGCTTGTTTTTAAACGAGTTTCCTTGCTCCCCTCATTCCTCTCAGGTGAATATTTAATGAAGCACACCACAGTGTGATTCCGTCCTTGAGATGGAGGTGTGCATTACACCACAGTCTTGAAATCCACAGCTCTAAATAACTGTTCAATGTTTAATAACAGTTTTTATGGCCTCTCTACTCCCACTCCCCTCCTGTTCTATTCACCTGCAGCATGATGAAATGTGGATGATGTGTGTGTGCCTAGCCTCTCTTCCCCCTGACCCAATATCCACCAGCAACAACGGGGGGAGGATCCCTTCTTTCCGTGTGGGTTTGTGTGCGCACGTGTTTGTGCACACGCGTCCACCTTGCATGTGTGTGTGAGTGAGTGATTACTCCAGTATATGGGAGAGGATGACCCTATCACATCATAGCATCTTTCCATTATTCATTTGCCCGGAGGATGCCATTTTACCACCACTACTCTAGTATAACAGTCTTATTATATTGTCTGGTAAAACAAGGGTGTTAGATCACTCCCTCCAGATGAGATGAAGATCTATCTATTATACCTACTCCAATACTATTAACATGAAATGACATTTCATTCAGTGTTAAATTCTATAAAATAGCAAATTTTCTAGTGTGTAGCTATATCAGACGATGTAAAACTGCAGTTTTATTAAATGTTCAATTCTATTAACAACTGATAGAGTAATGTGTGTGTGTGTGTCTCACATTGGTTTTCCTGCGGCAGCGTGACATGTTGAGGTACAAGGAGACACGGAGCTCTTTCAGGCCCTTCAGATCGTCTCCGAAGCCGTCTCGGGGGAACTTCCTCAGGGCGTACTGATACCTCTGGGCTGCCTCCTTCATCCTCCCCTTCTGGAGAGAGAGAGGAGGGAGAGATGGAGAGAAAATACAGACATTGATTTGGAGAAGGGGGCTAGCAGATTTTCTAATTGGACACACTTTCATGGCTGGCTGGCTGGCTGGCTGGCTGGCTGGCAGATAGATAGATAGATCAGGTTTTCCTTTTGTTGTTAACCCACCTTATACAGCAGGTTGCCCTCCTCCATGAGTTTCTGTAGGAGGATGAGGAGGACGTCTGGTTTGGATGTGGCCATCGCCCACGTAGCATGACCTGATCAAGAGGTAAGAGAACACAGGTTAAACACACACATACACACAGAACGCTGTAAAAGGTATCTAAAGAAAGTACCTGATCGATCATAAGGGGATGTTCTGTAGCCTTTTAGCAGGTAGAAAGGAGTGAAGAGAAAGAGGGGTGAAATACATGATGTTGATAGAGCCTTCCTCAAGACCCTGCAGGGCTTTAACACCGACAGATCAGGTCAACTCCAACTCACCCAGCTTGGACCCTTTCTTCAGTAGGGTGACCACTACAGCAGTGTTCCTACAGCCCACAGCCATCTCCAGAGGCCTCACCCCACTGTGGTCCACATGCTCCACCACCGCACCCTTCTCCACCAGGTACTGAACCTGTGGTTGTAGAGGACACCACAAAACAAACAACATTTTAAAAGGATTCAAACAAGGCCAAAGGTGCTGGAGGGAATTGTGTAAATTCAGTACTGTGTTTTTAAAAATCTACAATCTAGGCCAGTTTTAGACGATCTAGGCCAGTTGCAGCGAAATCCGAATTATGTCCGTGGACCAATTTTTTTCTCCAGTTTGCAGTATTAGAAGGAACCCCACCGTCTCTGCATCACCGTTGAAAGCTGCCAGGTCGAGAGGGGTACGTCCGTTCCTATCAGGGTGGTCTATCTCTGCCCCCTTCTCCACCAGGCGCTGCACCACGTCCTTCTGACCCTTCAGACACGCCCAGCTCAGAGCTGTCTGGCCCTCCTTGTCCACAGAGGCTAAAGACGCGCCTGGAACCAGATCAGAAATAACATGCTCACTCCACTGCAACTGAGACTGACATACACACAGTTTATTAGGTACACCCATCTAGTACTGGGTCGGACCTTCCTTTCCCTCCAGAACAGCCTGAATTCTTCAGGGCATAGAAACGCTGCTCAATTGGTATCAAGGGCCCTAACGTGTGCCAGGAAAACATTCCCCACACCAGTACACCACCGCCACAAGCCTGTACCGTTGACACCAGGGAGGATGGGGCCATGGACTCATGTTGCTTACGCCAAATCCTGACTGCCATCAGCATGACTCAACAGGAACCAGGAATCGTCGGACGAGGCAATGTTTTTCCACTCCTCAATTGTTGGTGATCGTGTGCCCACTGGAGCCGCTTCTTCCTTGTTTTTAGCTGATAGGAGGGGAACCCGGTGTGGTCATCTGCTGCAATAGCCCATCCGTGACAAGGACCGACGAGTTGTGGGTTCCGAGATGCCGTTCTGCACACCACTGTTGTACTGCACCGTTATTTGCCTGTTTGTGGCCCGTTTGTTAGTTTGCACCATTCTTGTCATTCTCGTTCAACCTCTCTCATCGACGAGCTGTTTTCACCCACAGGACTGCTGCTGACTGGATGTTTTTTGTTTGTCGCACCCTTCTCGATAAACCCTAGACACTGTCGTGCGTGAAAATCCCAGGAAGCCTACCGTTTCTGAGATACTGGAACCGGCGCGCCTGGCACCGACGATCATACTACGCTCAAAGTCACTAGTTTTTCCCATTCTAAAGTTCAAATGAACATAACTGAATGCCTTGATGCCTGTCTCCCTGCATTATATAGCAAGCCACGGCCACCTGACTTACTGTCTGTAGGAGCGAACCATTTTTGTGAACGGGGTGTACCTAATAATACAAGTCTATACTGTATATCTCAGAGCTATGAAATAAATAAAAATATCTCAAATAACACTCTATCCCCCTTAGTGCACTGAGAATTGACATGTACCATGATGTGACCCTGAGCCTTGACCTCTCACCCTTTGTCAGCAGGAAGTCCGCAGTGCTGAGGTGGCCCTCGCTGGCTGCCACCATCAGCAAACTGCGGCCCTGCTTATCGATGGTGTTAATGTCCACACCGTGCTGCAGAAACAGCTCTGCTACCTGAGAGAGGGGGGGAAAAGAGGGAGAGAGAGAGACCGAGTGAGAGCAAGAAAGAGACTGAGAGAGAGCGAGAGCATGAGTGATAGGACAGCCACCAGTGCTGTAAAGCAGGAAAATTAGAAGTCTAACAGAAAGACTCATCAGAATGATTCTCACCTGGGGGTGTCCATGCCTGATGCAGCTGAAGAGTGGGACCACCCCCCTCCGGTTGGGCTGCTCCGCCCCTGCACCCCTCTCCAGCAGGAAAACGCACGTCTCTGTCCTGCCCCGGCCTGCAGCCGCACTCAGAGCTGAGAGAGAGACCCCCAGAACAGTGGTCAACTATCTACTTCACCACCGTGCTCTGAATGAAAGTAATATTTTGTATCTGTGTTATTGATTGTTTGGAGACAGTTACAATGTACTTCACTCTAGTAGTACTGCAGTTGTAGCACTACTGCTCAACAATTCAAGGACACACAGCAAGATTAGAGCGAGTAACACCTGAACGAGAGTAAAATATTGGCACCGCACAGGCAATGTGAGCTACAGTACACTGTGAACAGACAACGTCACACCCCCGAGTATGACTTTCAAAGACTATTTTAGACCGGGCCCATATCTCCCTATGCTCTCTAGAGAGGCAGGCTCTTAGCTGAGGCTGTTAAAAGTCTTACAGCTGGCCTGGCAGAGAGAGAGAGAGAGACAGATTTGATGGGTATTGGCCACAGCTTGCCCAAACCAGCCATCAAGTCCTGGGTATGGAGCATCCATCCAGACAGTATATACCTCCCAAAAGGCACCCTATTCCCTAATTAGTGCACTACTTTTGACCGGGGCCCATAGTGCTCTTGTCAAAAGTAGTGCACTATATAGGGAATAGGGTGTCATTTGGGACACAAGCAGACAGTGCAGACCAGGGAAGCTGCGGTCACAGGAAGGCCAAGAAGATCATCAAGGACCTGAGCCAAGGCCTGTTCACCCCGCCACCATCTAGAAGGCAGAGAAAGTACAAGTGCATCAAAGCTGGGACTGAGAGACTGATAAACAGCTACTATCTCCAGGCCATCAGACTGTTCAACAGTCACCACTACCCTGCCCTGAACCTTAGTGACTGTTACTGCATTGTCGGAACTAGAAGCACAAGCATTTCACTGTGTACTTAATGTGTACGCAACCAATGAAATTGTATTTTCTTTTCTTTGATGCAGCCTCCTGCTTCACCTTGGCTAGGATGATGAAATACTCACAGGAGAGGTGACATCACCCATCTGGTTCTGGAAGCCAGTGGGGAGGGAATGATGACATGAATGACATCTGTGTGTGCAGTATAGGGTACGCCCTCCCCATCTGTCCCACCGATGGTTCCACATGAGCACATACGCAATTACAAATCACCTCACTCATTTCATTTCCGTTATCTAATTTCCCTTCGCGCCAGAGCAAAAAGTTGAGATAACGAAACACTTTCATAATAAAAAGAAATATTGTGGCTGTGATTGATACATTTGGGAATACTTTGTCTTGTGACTCAACACTTCTCAATCTAAGATAAGGCAGACGTGCATCACTGACTCATAAATCAATATGCAAATGCGGATTCATGCTTGAACAGCTGTGCTTCTGTTGTCAATGTCAAATATCTTAGGAGAGTTTGAAGAAACGTGGAGGAGTCTGTTACCCTGGCTGACGTGCAGACCACATGCACAGTGAGAGGAGAGCTGTCAGTCAGAGTCAGTTGCTTTTACCAGACAAGGAGTCTGTGGCTTTCAGGTGAAATCCCTGACATGAGAGGCCTCGTGCCAACATCCTAGCTCAGCTGGTTTGGCCAGACTGCTCCAACCAACAGCTGTGTGGTAGAGTCAGTGATGTCACAATAGGTGTGGCCAGAGCCATCTATTTAGAAATATGTCTCTGGGTGTGGTCTTCTGTCTGTTTTTGAGTACGCTGGGTGTGATGTGTAAATATCCTGTTGCAGTAAGGTGCAAATAGGTAAGGCTCCATAGCTCAGTGGTTAGAGCACTGGTCTTGTAAACCAGGGGTCGCGAGTTCAATTCTCGCTGGGGCCTTGATTGTGGGATCAACTGTTTTGATTCAAAAGGGATGTTCTCATATTGAAAATACTATTTTTGAATGGGGCCAATGAGTTGAATGGCTCCTACAGCTAGTTCACCAACAAGATTAAAAACATGATCCATTGATGCTATCCAGTTCTATCAACTACTTCCCCACAGCTATAAATACTACTTCTGACCACTCTCACATATGTCACTGACCTTGTGTGGATGACAGACACACAGCTGCTACAGCTACGATAGTTATTTATCTGTTCCATGTTATTTCATTCACGTACAGTAAACCTTTGGCGTCTCACCCACAGAGGAGGTAGACACACAGACAGACAGTAGCCTGCCTCCAGGGAGAATAAGGGGAGAATAACTTAATTCTTCTCCGCTAATGAGAAGCCACCAGGCACGGGAACACATTTGCATAGAGAGAGGACAATTTCACAGGGAAAAGTATTCAAGGATTTATTTCACCGAATAGATTAGAAGAGCTGAAGGGAAAATCATTCGGTGTACAGCAGAGTATCAAGACTCTACCATGGAAGGATTTGTCGATGTAAAACCAATATTTATGAAAATGAAACAATGCTAGACTGAATGGTAAACGCAAACAATAAAAACAAACGAAGGCCATTAAAATTGGTACTATTGTTTATTTTATCGCCCAGTCAGGTCTCTGTAATCAACATAAATACATGATTTCCTTCAATAGCCTATTTAGTAGTTTATATTTGCATTAGCCAGGTTATTTTCATTCAGGATTGGCTTACAAATGTTGGTACCAGCAGCCAGCATTTGTATTTATGCTTCCAATTGGCAGTGGTTGAGCGCTGTCTATCCCCCGGCCTATGTATTTACTGAGAGCACAGAAACACCTATGATTGTGTTAGAGTATAATGGATATAAGAATCCAGACAGGTTTGCTGAACATCCTTTTAGGAGATGGAGGTAATACCATCCGATATCTACACCAGCTTCATCGTAACAGGATCATAAATCTAATATTACCAGATCTTTCTCTTTTTAACATTTTACAGACGCTCTTATCCAGAGAAACTTACAGGAGCAATTAAGGTTAAGTGCCTTGCTCAAGGGCACATCGACAGATTTTGCACTTAGTCAGCTCGGGGATTCAAACCAGCGACCTTTCACTCTTAACCGCTAGGCTACCTGCAAAATATGCAATATATGATCCATTTCAAACTATTACTACCACCACCGCCGCTTAAAGTCAGTCGGTGTAACCTGCCATCTTAAGTACGGATGGTTAAAAGTAGCTCAAGTACTGTACACTCTTCAAGCCTCTCTTCCCCAGTGAGCTCACCTACATCTCTGAGTCCAGAACAAGCACACGGGCTCAATATCACCTCGCTTGCATCCTACGCCACAGCAAACACTAAACGCACAGTGGGCAAGTGGAGACCACCTGAGAGGCTCACTGGGAAGTGAATGACAACAAATGATCTCTGCTTGGTCAAACGAAAGCTAACCACCTTTCGAGAGGCAGCGGAAACAAGCAGCAGAAAACAGAGGATGAGGAAAGAAGAGAAACATTATTATACAGACAAAGGGAAAGTGCACTGTACCCGTCTCTCCCCAGAGCGTGTCAGGAGCGTCTATCTGCACAGCCACATCTTCATCTTTCAGCTCCAGTAAGCTCTTCGCAACCTGACAACGAGACAATATCAGGCACAATAATTATACACCGTAACTATTATAAGCAATACACAAAGGTTGCATCCGAAGAGAGCGCACGGTGTGTGTGTTCGTCAGTGTGTGTATGCAGTAGCCTACGTGAGTGTGTCCCATGCTGCAGGCGGCCGTCAGGGCCTGTTGTAAGGCCTGGCCCTTCACACTGCTCTTCACACCGTGCTGCTGTTGGCCCTCCGGGGCCTCTGTGGGGCCCCAGTCCTGGTTCAGCAGGTAGTGGATGATGTCTGGGTGGCCCCTCAGCCCAGCATGGACCAGGGCACACTGACCACTCTTATCAACATGGCCCACCTAGAGGGAGAAACACAGATCAATCAATCAATGAATCCAATGTATTTACACAGCCCTTGGAACACCAACAGTTGTCACAACCGTATTTACAGTAACCTAGCCTAAACACCAAAGAGCAAACAGAAGCAGATAATTGTGATGCATGACTATAAGTTCTAACTTATGAAACGGTAAAGCTGGGCAACAACCACAGCAGATCAACTTCCAACTTGATTGACATTTGGTGGAATTGTCAACAAGGTGAGATAACGGCATGGGACTAACAACTGACCACTGACCTTGGCTCCCTTCTTACAGAGCAGGCTGACCAGTCCTGTGTGTCCTGCTGCGGCGGCCAGACAGAGGGGGGTCATGCCGCTGTCCGAGGCTCCGTCTACGGGCGCTCCCAGCTCCAGCAGCAGGGACACCATTTCAAGGTGACCCAGGTGGGTGTGCACACCCAGCACAGGGGAACGACCAAGCACCTCTGAACGCCCGCTCACACTCGCCCCGCCCAGCATCAGCAGACGACTCACCTGTAGGTACATTTAAAAAAAAAAAAAAGTTGTGCGTATATGTATATGCGTGCATGTGAGTCTCTCACCTTGATGTTGGGTGTGCAGAGGTGTGTGTGTGTGTGTGTGTCTCACCTTGACATTGGGTGTGTAGAGATTTCTGAGGGAGGCCAGGGCGGCAGAGAGGCTGTCAGTGCTACAGCTCACCCACAGAGCCTGCAGAACACTGGAGGACACACCTGTCCTCTTACTCTGACCCTGAGAGAGAGGGAGGCATAGACAGGGAGAGAGAAACACTCTGGTTCAATACTTCCATAGCGCACCATCAACCCCCCCCCCCCCCCCCCAGTGTATGAGAGGAGGAGGAGAGAGGAAGAGGAGAGAAGCTACTGTACTGCAATATTTGAACTCAGATAGTCTTTGGATTAACGTCCCATTAGTAGTCCATTCAGACACACTAGCTGGTACCTTGAAGATGTGTGCTTTCAGGATATGATGTCCCAGCTCCATGGTCTGCTGCCGGTTCAGCTTGCCCTCCTGTCTGGAGAACATGAAGGACAACAGAGCATGGCCACTCCTGGGGTCACAGAGGAAGTCGGTGCTCTCTCCGTCCGCCCTCCACACTAGCCACTCTCTAAATGAGGGTTGGAAGAGCATGCGGGTGCCGTCCCTGCGTCTCACCTAGAGGGACACGACACAAGATTAGACAGAGGTTGTTGTCATAAATCCACAAGTGGCTGAGATAGTTACTATCACTGGGAGCCAAGTGCAACTCCCACAGAGTGAACGTAACTCAATGAAATGGTTGTATACTACTTCCTGGCCTACTTCCTGATCTAGCTAACAACGTACGGTATGGCCGTTTCTCAATAGTCTTTCACGTGTTCTCTCCTCACCAGGACAGAGGCCAGGGTCTCCAGGCGTTGTTGGAAGTCCTCCCAGGACATCTCTCCTCTCACACCCCCAGCGTTCAGCGCCCGGAACAGCTGCTCGTCCGTCAGCGGGTGTAACGAGGCCAGCACCACGTTGAGTACGGGCAGCACCCGCTCGAAGGTTTGGTCCCCGTCGAACCCCGCATGGCACTGCAGCAGGTACACCTGATGATAAAGAGGACCACAATGGAAATAAGTTTGTTGACTCGTTTGTGTTTTGAATCCTGCGTGTTGTACTTCCTTAGCTGGAGCAACTCTATGGGCTGGTGTCCCAGGCACAGATTAAGTGTAGTACTGGACTAAAAAACGATTTCAAAGGAGTTTCTCCATTGACCATGCTGTTCAGTAGCAGGACTAGGCTTAATCTGTCTGGGAAACCAGCCCTACATGTATTTTGAAAGATTTGTCAAATAAAATGTATTAATTCCTTCACCTCAGCCAGAGAGACAGGCACTACCATGTAGTTGCCTCCCTTGAGAACCAGGTGGGCCCTCTGGAACAGGTCCAGGGTCAGTTTTAGGTAGAGGAAGGAGCCCTGGCTGCGAGAGGCCAGGTGGGTGTTGAACTTGCTGAGGAGGAGGGGGTCGGGGACGGTGCCGTTGGGCGTGGTGACGTTGGCGGCAATCTCGGGGCTGACGATGACCCGGTGTTGGATGTAGTCGCTAAGGTCCCCGCCGATCTCGCTGCTCTCTGGGAAGTCGTCAAGTGAGAGTCTGGAGAAGGGTAGGAGGGCTGTGATCTCCTGGGGAGACAGCGATTATATTGTCGAATTGTATATGTTGTGGATTTATGTCGGACAAAAATGGGTCTCCTGAAACCGTATATATCATACACTGCATTCTCGATCAAAGTGTAATGTAGCTTGGCTATATCTAAGTGTTGAACTTAGTCCACACGCAATACAACCATGAGCCCAGGAGCACACCGCAACTTCCCACCCAAGAGTCTGCAGTACAAAATCAATACAACACAGTACAATTCTATCCTCCAGCTCCTGCCTCAGAGCAGAGAGAACCCTTTCTTCTAGTTGTGACAGGTAACTTGAAAGAGGAAAAAACACTGAATAATACAAGTGAGGATGAGAACAGTGTTTGGCTCACTATGGTGGTACTGTATGTGCCAGGACAACAGATTAGTCAGGGAGAAAATGGCACCCATCACATCTCTTCAAGCTGCTGCTTCTTCTGACTCACGGAAACATGAAATACAGTAATTGTGTAACACTGTTTGCGTGCACTGTTTTTGTAGGATCTTCATTTGACCAGGATTGTCGCAGCAAAATAAACCTGCAGCAACAGGATTTGAACGTTTAGTCCATAATGTTGCTTGATTGGTGGTTCGGGGAAAAATGTGCTGGCCAAAGTTAGGCTACATGAAAAGTGCAATACTATTAATATAACTGTGTTTTACTGCGGGTTTTCAGTGAATTTATGTAAATCACAAGTCTTATCTGCATTTCCTGTGGTGCATGAAAACTCTCAGCACTAAAGGAGTGATCAAATTAAGATTCTACAGCTGTATATATGGAATAGGGAGCCACAAAACCACTGACTCTCATTCTGCCAGCTTTCTCACCGATTCATATCAAATCTCTTCAGATGACATCAGAAATAGTGACGTTTGAGCCAAGAGAAGAAAATGACAGCCATAAACTAATAAATCAAATGCAATACCTAAGTTATTATGAAATTATTATTGCTGTTTCATTTCCTTGCTGTGCATGCACGATTTGATTAAAGTGCGGTGATCCGATGATTTCACAGTGCCCTGGTTGCATAGCAACCTCGATGGGGCCGTGCCTAAAACAGGATATTTGCAACTTCCTGTGAAAGGACCAATTGGGAGAGGAGAGAGGATAGAGAGCAGGCAGGGGGATCAACATCTAACATCCCTTGCCAACACACACACACACACACACACACACACACACACACACACACACACACACACACACACACACACACACACACACACACACACACACACACACACACACACACACACACACACACACACACACACACACACACACACACACACACACACACACACACACACACACACACACACACACACACACACACACACACACACACACACACACACCGTAGTGGCCTGTGGTGTCCTCAGCACTCCTGTTACATAACGTCAGGCAGGCTCCCAGGAGCGTTACAGCCCGGGGTGGTAATCCAGGAGGATTATGGGAAAGCTGCGTTAGGCAGCCGGAGGGATCAGTGGCCAGCCAACATGCTGGAGGAAACCACCGCCAACAGGCCCTGGTGGAGTAAGCTGACCAGCTAGACTGAGCTACTGTTCCTCTGGGTCAGACCAGCAAAGCCATACCGTATGAGACACATTGGTGAAGGCCAGTGAACTATGGGCAAACCCAGATTTACTAAGCTTCTTTTAGTTCAAGTGTAGCAGGAGAAAGTGAGAGCTGTATCAGAGACTCGAACCATAGCTTCTACGGTGCACAGACAAGAGTCTAATAGACTGTACTGTACCAACAAAAGACTGGGTCCCTGGGTAGAGGCAATGCATCACTCACATACACTGGTTACGATCGTTTATCTGAGCTTTGTGACTGTCCTCTCCTCACCAGCAGACAGGTCCTGACAGTGACCAACAGTTTGAGCCAGCAGGGGAACTTGGAGACGATCTTGGTGATGAAGGAGGCGACGGTGTCTCCGTAGTCCGGCTTGTGGAACTCTGCCTCGTTCAGACCATCAACCAGGAGGATGAAGTCTTCTTCCGGGATCTTCCTTTCTACACAGGGAAACAGAGGGGAGGTGGAATAGGGAGAAACGGGGAAGATGGGAGAGGAGAGAGCGGGAGAGAGGAAAAGAGAGAAAGTGAGAGAGAGAGAACAAGTACATAAGATACTGGCAATAATTGAAGCAGGTTTAGAATGCAAATGTAATGCACATAACTGCTGCGTTCCAAACGTATTTTGAAATACAGTACATGCCGCCGCAACTGTTTGAAGTGATATGGTTGAATTCCACAATGCTGCATTGTCAAAATGCCATCCTTAATGTCAGAAAGACAGAAATGAGGTTGTGGTACTCACATGGAACACCAGCCGAAAAGACACAGTGCAGTTTATCAGGCAGGAGGTAAGAGATCGACGTGTGCAGGCTCTGGAATATCTAACCTGGGGTCCGTCCAAAATGATACCCTAGTCCCTATGTAGTGCCCTACTTTAGACCAGAGCCCTGCTTCCATTCCCCTTTCCCATTTTATACTTCATGAGTAATGTCACAGAGGGACTGCACCTCAGATGGAGGGTGAGAACGCCAGTCACCTCTCCTCAGTCTCCCGTATGGGCCCTCATCATCTCAACCATTACTTTTAATAAGACAGGAGATGGGGGTGATCACAGAGGCATATCTATCCTGTTCCAGTCTACCTGAGCCGTCGATGCAGCCTCACACAGCCCTTCCTGACTGTGTGGAGGTGATATCACTCCATACACTCTGCCAGTCATCTACTAATCCACATCATAAAGATGGAGGACGTGTTGATTCCTCTAGAACGAGCTTGTGGTGGAGGCTACTGAACTAACAACCTATTGATCAGGCTGACTGGCTACTATATCATGAGATATACCAGAGATGGTATTTTACATTGATATGGCCTGTTATGTACTGCGGTGACCTTGCAAGTGCTGCCCTCTTGTTTTTTCCCATACAGTAAGAATAACACACTGGATTAAAGCACCGAGGCGGCGTTTACACAGGCAGCGCAATTCTGATCTTTTGTCCAATTATTGGCAAAAGAGCTAATTTGATTGGTCCGAAGACTAATTAGTGTCAAAATATCAGAATCTGTATAAGCAGCCTTATAATGCTGATCACTGATCATTGCTAAAATACTGATCTAAGGCTGCATTTTCCAATTCATGTTTTAACTAATTGGTCTTTTAACCAATCAGATCAGCTTTTTTGCCAACAATTGGGCAAAAGATCAAAATTGGGCTGCCTGTGTAAATGCAGCCTTAGGGATATTGATTGATATGGATACTCCCAAAGTGAAAAAGGTTGTTGTTTGAAGTTATGTCGTTTTTGAAGTTAGAATTGTGTCACGGTCTGTAGCGTTTTTAACCAGTGACCTTATTATCCCAAAATGATCTAGGAACCCACCACGGAGTCCTAATCAACTGTTTCAGGGGGCCCATGACAATTTATCAAACTGTAGGAGGAGAGGTTGGGGGTGACGTCTAGCTGGTGAGTAGCAGCTGCAGGTGTTACACTTACAAAAGTTGATGAAGGGGGTGGGGGGGTTTGAAGCATGGGTGAGAACATGGAGACTGCAGGAGTAAGTTAGTAGCTACCCTTCCGCAGGTTTACGATGGGCTCCAGGACTCCCCTGCGGAAGGCAGCGATGGGGTCCTGGACACAGGAGCGCAGACTGAGCATGCTCTGTATATGAGGTTCCTTTAGCAGCAGCTCCCTGTAGCCGCTGAGCTGTGGCGCTCTGGACAGCAGGGCGGCGACACTGTGCACAAACTCTGGGACCAGGCAGGTGTAGGTGTTGTCAGCCTGGCAGAAGTGGTAGGACACCACCTGGAGACAGCGAGAGAGAGAGAGAGAGAGAGGGAGTGAGAGAAAGAGAGGCTCCCTAATTGAGCACTTCAATAATGCTATTTCAGTGTTTTGACTGCCATGAGTGCCTTGAACTTTCCAGAGAAGTAAGTCCTCAACCAACTTTGAATATCTCCATCTCACAAATCAGCATTTGATTTACTCCATTAGGCTAAAGTGACTGCGATTAGTTGCTAATTAACAGATTGGCTAATCAAGCAGCCATGACGGACCCGCTTAATGGAACGAGGGAAAAAACAAGGCAGGGATGTTAAGAGTGAACACACTCTCCCTAAGAAACAAAAACCGACAGGACTGCGGTCTTTGGGACTCAATGGTTTTATGAATTATTCACCATATCAGTAATTACATGAACATACAGTTAATAGAGCCATCTTGTTAATTTTGTTGAGGATGGAGAAGTATCCATACACCCAGGGGTCATCTTTAATTCAGGAACTCATCAAAAGGGCAAAACGTACACAAACAGATGGATGGCAAACACAGTCAGTCAGAAAACCTTCTCCAGTTGCCTTGGAACCCAATTTGTCAAACTAAACAGTATTACCACGTGAAGCTGCACGACTCTTCATCTCTGAGACCAATTATAGAGGAATTAGAAGTTGGTCTATTGGCAGTGATTCAGGAAAGAAGCCTCCTATCTGTGCAAAGCATAGTTCTGAGATATTGAGCATGAATGTTTTAACATCCCAGATCTCAGAACTGTTTTGAAGTGAATTCTTCTTTCATAACCCATTAAAGGTACCTAAAGTGCAGAGTATCAAAATACTAAGTGGGGGGAAGCAATCACATTTAGATCCTTAGGTTCTATCTGGCACAGAATGTTACAATTATTTACATTTCAATGGAAAAGTACAGACATTTAATGATTAAATAAAGAAAATACCCTTCCTTCCTTCTAATCACGTCATCAAATATATTTATTAATGGTCATCACACATTTGTTGAAGTGATTTAAAAAATTAAAAAATATATATTTAACCTTTATTTAACCAGGAAGGGCTCATTGAGATTTAAAATCTATTTTTCAAGAGCGTCCTGGCCAAGATAGGCAGCACCAAGTCATTACAAAAATTACAGACAGACAACATGAAAAACAACAAGTAATCTAGTAAAAACCTTTGAATTCACAAGAGTATAACAAAATCAAAAACAGCAAATTAAAAACATTGACAGGTCAGGGAATCAGCCTCAAAATCCTTCATCAGTGATTTAAAAACACCAATCGGGACAAGTTCTTCCAGTTTAAAAGTATTTTTCCCTAAAAATAGTTCCCTAAAATGACAAATGCACTATATCCTATGGATAACTCAAAAAACATTAGCTCTGGATGAGTAAACGGACATATTTTTCGGGTCTCTGACACCCAAAGTCAGTAAACTACTTGCTAGTTATCAATAACATCTGGTACGTTTAATACTGTAGAACAAGACAAAAACAGCAATGCCTCTCCTAAGAGCCTTAAACATTCTCAAAGGTACTTGTATTTGTTAATTTTACCATAAAGAGCTTACGTTATGGTCATTCTTCTTCTTAAAAAAAAAAAAAAAAAAAATGTCAAGAAGAGGACCAGGACCTATGATAGGAATAATCAAGGACTTGGGACTATAAGATTCTATCAGAAAAATGCATAGTTTTGAAATAATGAGTATTTTTTAAGTCCCAGCTCTCAGAACTGTTTTGTGATGTCTTCCTCTTTCATGTCTGCTAAATGACTAAAATGTAAATGAAAACGACTCGATAAGTATATCACCTTACGTGCAATTCTATTTTTGATTGACAACCCAGAATTGTGTGATTGGATTGAAGATCCAGAGGTGTCTGTGCATGCGTGTATGTATGTGTATGTGTGTATGTATGTGTATGCGTGTATGTATGTGTATGCGTGTATGTATGTGTATGCGTGTATGTATGTGTATGCGTGTATGTGTGCGTGTGTGTATGTATGTGTGTATGTATGTGTATGCGTGTATGTGTGCGTGTGTGTGTGTATGTATGTGTATGCGTGTATGTGTGCGTGTGTGTATGTATGTGTATGGGTGTATGTATGTGTATGCGTGTATGTATGCGTGTGTGTACGTACCTTGCTGGCCAGGCGTTTGACAGCATCGTCTCGGTGTGCCTCTGGTGTCCCGGGGCAGGTTGTTTCACTGGGCTGGGGGTCTGTGGTGGGGGTGCTGGGCTGGGGCGGCTGTTTGGAGGCTCCGTCTGTCCCCCTATCCCCACCTGCAAGAGGGACACAGCAAGGCACACATGTGGACTGTCACTACTTTTTCATGAGAAGTTGGAGGAGAATAATAATCATTCAATGAGTTTTTTGAAAACCAGCACTCACAACTTTTTTTTTCTTGTGCTGTGACTACGAGAGAGTTAAAAGCATCATTGTGGGCTGGTTTCCATAATGGATCTAAACATATCTCCAGTAAACAATGTTAATTAAATAAGGACCTGAGTCACAATGGCAAATCACTTCAGTCTCTGTCAGGCATTTATCATCATGCACTATAATTAGGTCACTGTCTATAATATATTTCCCTGAGCATTCACATCAAAGCAGATTCCTACTCTTAACCTAAATGATGTCATTACTTGATGTCATTACTGGCGTGCCGTATGGTGCACTGTATCAATTTGCTGGATGGGGACCGAGAAAATGATATGCGGTGTGAATTCACGACCACTGATGGTGGGAGAAGTGTGGTACTGTACCTAGCTACTGACGTAGCAACGCTTGCGTTTGTGTAACATCAATCACCACACAATCAGTCATAGCTTTCAGGGACAGAGCTTTCAAAGGTTTTATTCCTGTATCTTTGTGTGGCTCATCCCCTAGGACCAAAATATCTGATGGACCCTGTTACTTGAGAGTGATGGCTCGGAAAAAGTATGACGGATCTCAAGGTAGACGGGTTGGCTTGCCTAGTTCTAAAATTGTCAAACTCATAATGAAAAATGTGAATGTTTAAATCACCCTTCGCCGAATGAGTAACCAACCATTCGTCCTTCCCTTCTGGGGTACAGGGAAATGGCAGCTTTCTCAAAAAAGAGATGTGGCATATCAAGAGGTTCCTCCTGTTTATCATTTCAAACAAAGTACCTCCGGAGAAGGGAAGTTTGTCTTACTTTTGGGGGAGGTGCAGGGGCTCTCGGTGGGGACCTGTTGCATGTGACCTCCATGACAGCTGAGAGCCACCAGCCGCGAGACGACGGCCGTCTTGCCGAAGCCCACATCGCCCACGATAACGGCCCCACGGCCCTCGCAGGTGTCACTCTTCCTTAGGACCTCCTCTAGCCGATGGAACAGCCAATCACGGCCTTGGAACGGTGCATCCATGGCGGCGGCGGGAACCTCAAACAACAACGGCTTCAGCACGATGTCACCTGATTTGAAGGGAGCGAAGCGCGCTGGACGGAGAGAAAAGAGAGAACACAGGGGTTACTAACATGACTTCCTGTTCCTTTTAAAGAGTATTGTGGTGTACAAGAATAATATAGTTGTGTATGGTGGTGTAACACAATAATTGCATGCACGAAGGCAGGATCTCAGTCGGGGTCTCAACTTACTGTTGAGCGTGTTATGATATGGGGTGAAGGTTAATGTTAGGACATAGACAAACACACAATCCAAGATCCACTTCCACACTTCATCCCCCAGGTGGCAGTAACCGGGTCTAGATGCTGAGCTTGGCCTTGATAAGCACATAAATGACTGCCAATTAAGATGGTCGTCAGTCAGAGTGCCAGTTTGGAGAGCCGTGAGGCTGCTGGTTGGTTCGGTGGCTATGAGGCCTTTCGTTTGGGTCTGAATCTTTAGTTTAGGCATGCCTGTTTGTAGTTTTCCTTTTTGTATATATTTGTTCCTGTCACCATCTGAACATAATAATCCACTTCGGCTCGTCGACCCAAAGGAGTCAAGGCAGAGCTGGCCCTGGACCTAAGGTAAGGTACCGCTGATTTCTCACAAAAACGCACACATTCATTCAGGTTACAGACCATGCAACTAGACATAGGACTCCTAGACTAGTGCAACAATCGGTTTCATCGGTTTCAAGATGCAATTTCGAAATTTGGTTGTGCATCAGAAGTTTTCCTCTTGTTTTGTCAGTCACTGACAGTCACTCAATTAGCCCATGTCAGAAAAACATTTTTAGATTGGTAAGGAAGTCTACCCAGCTATCTGAACTTGAAGTAATCATGGCTGAATTGCCGACCGGGTATGAAGGGCACGTGCCCAGGGTCCCTGACCGCTGCTGATGGGTGTATAAAATCGAGCACACAGCCATGCAATCTCAATAGACAAACAAGAGCTCAGTGACTTTCAACTTGGCACCATCATAGGATGCCACCTTTCCAACAAGTCAGTTCATCAAAATTCTGCCCTTCTAGAGCTACCCCGGTCAACTGTAAGTGCTGTAATTGTGAAGTGGAAACGTCTAGGAGCAACAACGCCTCAGCCGTGAAGTGGTAGGCCACATAAGCACACAGAACGGGACCGTCGAGTGTTGAAGCGCGTAGCGCTTAAAAATCGCCTGTCCTCGGTTGCAACACTCACTACAGAGTTCCAAACTACCCCTGGAAGCAACGTCAGCACAATAACTGTTTGTCGGGAGCTTCATGAAATGGGTTTCCATGGCCGAGCAGCCGCACACAAGTCTAAGATCACCATGCGCAATGCCAAGTGTCGGCTGGAGTGGTGTAAAGCTCACCTCTATTGGACTCTTGAGGAGTGGAAACATGTTCTCTGGAGTGATGCGTCATGCTTCACCATCTGGCAGTCCGATGGACGAATCTGGGTTTAGCAGATGCCAGGAGAACCCTACCTGCCCGAATGCATAGTGCCAACTGTAAAGTTTGGGGGAGGAGGAATAATGGTCCGGGCTGTTTTCATGGTTCGGGCTAGGCCCCTTAGTTCCATTGAACGCAAGAATCTCAACGCTACAGCATACAATGACATTCTAGATGATTCTGTGCAGTTCGGGGAAGGCCCTTTCCTGTTTTCCTGCACCCGTGCATAAAGCAAGGTCTATACAGAAATGGTTTGTCGAGATCAGTGTGGAAGAACTTGACTGGCCTGCACAGAGCCCTGACCTCAACCCCATCGAACACCTTTGAATTGGAACGCCGACTGCGAGCCAGGCCTAATCACCCAACATCAGTGCCCGAACTCACTAATGCTCATGGCCAAATGGAAGCAAGTCCCCGCAGCAATGTTCCAACATCTAGAGGAAAGCCTTCCCAGAAGAGTGGAGGCAGTGATAGCAGCAAGGAGGGGACCAACTCCATATTAATGCCCAGGATTTTGTAATGAGATGTTCGACGAGCAGGTGTCCACATACTTTTTGTCATGTAGTGTATCATTTTTGGAAATTAGCTGTAAAATTGCACTTTTTTCTCTCCGCCCCATGGCAAAACGAGTAGAATTGAATGAAATTAATTATAAAATTGCACACATTTCCCTCCGGCCCATGGTAAAATGTGTAGAATTACAGAAAATGTAGTTAAATGTTTTCTCTCCTCAGTCAAGAGGGGGGCCACTAAAAGGTTTTGCCTGTGAAGTGGGGAGGGGGCCCAACCAAATATTGCCTAGGGCCCCCAAAAGGATAGTGCCGACCCTGCGCGCACACACATGCCTGCATAAATGCCTGCACGCACGCACACACACACACACACACACACACACACACACACACACACACACACACACACACACACACACACACACACACACACACACACACACACACACACACACACACACACACACACACACACACACCTTTGGCGTCCCTTCCCCCTGTGCTGTTCCAGGGCTGTTTGATGGAGCTTCGCTGGGGAGCACTCCGTTGATCATCCAGGTAGCTCAGATCCTCCAGCTTAGTGGAACTAGTCGCTGCAGGGGAAGACATGAGAGACAGAATGAAGGAGAAGAGAAGTAGAGAAGTAGAAAATAAAGAATGAGGGAAAGCAGGAAAGAGAGCTTTTTATAGAGTTGTTTCATTCGTTTTGCCTTCAAGGTAGAACATCTTAAACATTTGGGAATAAAATGAACAAAACCCTTCATCGCCAAACAGTATAACTATGGAGCTCTGTCCCCATTTCAACATACTGTTCTATGGCACCCCGATTATTTTCAAACATGTTTAATATATTGGGCCTCATATCGGCCATTATCACCAAGTGTGAGCAGTGCTAAGAGCAGATGCAAGGCAAGTCCCACCGTCAGCCAATCAGCTATAAAGGTTCTCTTCAACTACCTCACAATTTCATCACAACAATGGCACCAAAGGTATAACATACCCCCTTCAATTCAAACCCTGGTTTTAACTTAACACACCAAGCCTTTCACTGACACTGAGATATTTAATGAGTGCATGATGATTGGCCTGTAATTTAGTCTGTCAATTTCTTAAATAGTAAGAAAATGGTTTCAGGGCCTCCCGTGTGGCGCACTGGTCTAAGGCACTGCATCGCAGTGCTAGCTGTGCCACCAGAGACTCGGTCTAAGGCTCTGTCGCAGCCGGCCGTGGCCGGGAGGTCCGTGGGGCGACGCACAATTGGCCTAGCGTCATCCGGGTTAGGGAGAGTTTGGCCGGTAGGGATATCCTTCTCTCATCGCGCACTAGCGACTCCTGTAGCGGGACGGGTGCAGTGCGCGCTGACCAGGTCACTAGGTGCACGGTGTTTCCTCCGACACATTGGTGCAGCTGGCTTCCGGGTTGGATGCGCGCTGTGTTAAGAAGCAGTGCGGCTTGGTTGGGTTGTGTTTCAGAGGACGCGTGGCTCTCAACCTTCGTCTCTCCCGAGCCCATACTGGAGTTGTAGCGATGAGACAAGATAGTAACTACTAACAATTGGATACTATGAAATTGGGGGTAAAACAAATAATTAAACATGCATGAAATTGGTTTCAACACAAATCCCTCTTGTTTTAAGTCAAATTAAAATGAAGACTGTTTAAATGAGAGGTTTTCTCAAATCAGCCTACTTTCAGCACTCATGCTGAAAGTATTACATTGCCGCTTCAATGTAATGTAATGTAGTTACTCAAATCTGGCTTATTGCGAGGTCAATAACTCTGATAAATAGCTTAATAATGGGCAACACATTTTTTTCTCTCATTAAAATCAATTATAGAAGTAGAAAGCTATCAATGTTTACTTCCAGTCCTCCTCATCTTCCCTCACATCAGTAGCCCGCACGCACAGATGCTGCGCTCCTTGTAGGTGCATTGTTATGTTTCCCCGGTTGCCATGTTGATTTCCTTACTAGGCCTACACATACACAAAGCTGCCCAGCAAAATTAGCCAGACTTTTATACTGCCGTGGAGGTGCATGTACTATACCGATTACTAGGTCACTACGATTTGGCTGGACTGAATCGTTAAATGTGAGAGGTTCCAACTAAGCCCCGTATGGGTGAGCATAAAATACAGGGAAATTCTCAAAGCTGCAAAGAGAACTTTGATGACCTCATATCTAGCCAGGGAATTCTGGTGGAGACCTCCTCCCAGGTAGTACCAGTGATGGCAATACTGGCTGCAGTAACACATGGGGCGCTGGGGTCGCACGTGGACATTCAGAAAGGGGGAATAACACTGTTGTCCTGGAGGCACAGCATAAATCTTAGCGGTCTGACTGCACAGAAGTGCCGGGGGAAGAAGGGTCTTCTCTGGGGACCAGTGTGCGTGTGTTGAGGGGGAGGGAGGTTTCCGGGCTCCATCAGCCAGGACTAGACATTACACACTCAAAATCTACCCATCCCGGAACATTTTGGCACTCCTGTTGAACGGCTACAACGGTACGAGCAAGTCTACTCTTGTCACGGCTGTTGAAAGATGAGGACCGAGGTGCAGAGTGGTGAGCGTACATTTTCTCTTTTATTCGAAATGACTCCGACAAAACAATAAACAATACAAAACAAACCGTGAAGCTCAAAAGGCTATGTGCCCAAAACAAAGTCAACTTCCCACCAAGACAGGTGGAAAAAAGGGCTACCTAAGTATGGTTCTCAATCAGAGACAACGATAGACAGCTGCCTCTGATTGAGAACCACACCCGGCCAAACACAAAGAAATAGAAAACATAGAAATAAAGAAACTAGAATGCCCACCCTAGTCACACCCTGGCCTAACCAAAATAGAGAATAAAAGCCTCTCTATGGCCAGGGCGTGACAACTTTTGAGCAGGGCTCGAGGGTGGAACAACTGTGTGGAGGGTCTGTCGGATGACTCGTGTGCAAGAGCTTGAAGTTGAGTGTGTGTGTGTGTGTGTGTGTGTGTGTGTGTGTGTGTGTGTTTTTAGGTGAATGTACGAGTGGAAGGGGAGAGGTGTCGAGATGTGTATGTGTGTGTGGGGGCGCGTGTGTGTGTGCATCCCACAATCGAGGCTATAGGGTGATGATAGTGATGGGATGGAATCTCAAGCGATAACATAAAATAATATCTGCCTCCCTAAATGTAAATGTTCTACTGCCGGTTGCTTTGTCAAAGGTAGCTATCCTTTTGGAGGAAGTGCCTACATTATTACGCATAATGTCCGTCTAATGTGATAGTACAACTGAGGCAAAGGGTTAGAACTGCTTAGCGCTGCTGAACTGGTTGTAAGTGGGTGGCACTTCGTGCTCTTTTCAAGAGATGGGTCCCGACTTCTCATGGGTCCAAGGATCCATGTGTATAGGGGTGGACAACTGGAGGTATACTTAGTCTGCTGCTGGAGTTACAGTTTTTATAGCAGTGCATCTATCATGGTACAGCTACAGTTTGTATAGCAGTGCATCTATCATGGTACAGCTACAGTTTGTATAGCAGTGCATCTATCATGGTACAGCTACAGTTTGTATAGCAGTGCATCTATCATGGTACAGCTACAGTTTGTATAGCAGTGCATCTATCATGGTACAGCTACAGTTTGTATAGCAGTGCATCTATCATGGTACAGCTACAGTTTGAATAGCAGTGCATCTATCATGGTACAGCTACAGTTTTTATAGCAGTGCATCTATCATGGTACAGCTACAGTTTGTATAGCAGTGCATCTATCATGGTACAGCTACAGTTTGTATAGCAGTGCATCTATCATGGTACAGCTACAGTTTGAATAGCAGTGCATCTATCATGGTACAGCTACAGTTTTTATAGCAGTGCATCTATCATGGTACAGCTACAGTTTGTATAGCAGTGCATCTATCATGGTACAGCTACAGTTTGTATAGCAGTGCATCTATCATGGTACAGCTACAGTTTGAATAGCAGTGCATCTATCATGGTACAGCTACAGTTTGTATAGCAGTGCATCTATCATGGTACAGCTACAGTTTGTATAGCAGTGCATCTATCATGGTACAGCTACAGTTTGTATAGCAGTGCATCTATCATGGTACAGCTACAGTTTGTATAGCAGTGCATCTATCATGGTACAGCTACAGTTTGTATAGCAGTGCATCTATCATGGTACAGCTACAGTTTGAATAGCAGTGCATCTATCATGGTACAGCTACAGTTTGTATAGCAGTGCATCTATCATGGTACAGCTACAGTTTGTATAGCAGTGCATCTATCATGGTACAGCTACAGTTTGTATAGCAGTGCATCTATCATGGTACAGCTACAGTTTGAATAGCAGTGCATCTATCATGGTACAGCTACAGTTTGTATAGCAGTGCATCTATCATGGTACAGCTACAGTTTGTATAGCAGTGCATCTATCATGGTACAGCTACAGTTTGTATAGCAGTGCATCTATCATGGTACAGCTACAGTTTGTATAGCAGTGCATCTATCATGGTACAGCTACAGTTTGTATAGCAGTGCATCTATCATGGTACAGCTACAGGTTGAATAGCAGTGCATCTATCATGGTACAGCTACGTGGATAATGGACAGGTATTGATTCTGGTGGTACTGGTAAGCATGGATAAGTATTTCATAAAAGTGTTAAGGATAGTGGTTAGTATCTCAAAATGTAACCCATCGTGGTAACTGATGAATTGAATTGCAGCTAGCTATAATTCTAATGGTTTGGCTGATAATAGGAAAAGAAGAGCAGTTTTCACATGGCTAAAGGAGAAGGATTACCATATTTATTGTTTACAGGAAACTCGTTCAATATCTTCTGACGAAGTGGCCTGGGAAAAAGGAGTAGGATGGTAAAATCTATTTCTGTCATGGGCGAAGGAATTCAAAAGGTCTTATAATCCTACTGAAAGACAATCTAGATCTTGAGGTGCAATCCGTTAAAATGGATCCTCAAGGAAGATGGATTGCTTTGAATATACTACTTGATGATAAACAGACGTGGCTCATAAATATATATGGACCGAATAATGACGATCCAAACTTCTTTGAGAAAAGGTATAATAATCTCATTAGTCTCCAAGATACAAATAATTATATTTTAATGGTAGGGGATTACAATACATTATATATATACACTACCGGTCAAACGTTTTAGAGCACCTACTCATTCAAGGCTTTTTCTTTATTTTTACTATTTTCTACATTGAAGAATTATAGTGAAGGCATCAAAACTATGAAATAACACATATGGAATCATGTACTAACCAAAAAAGTGATAAACAAATCAAAATATATTTTATATTTGAGATTCTTCAAATAGCCACCCTTTGCCTTGATGACAGCTTTGCACACACTTGGCATTCTCTCAACCAGCTTCATGAGGTAGTCACCTGGAATGCATTTCAATAAACAGGTGTGCCTTGTTAAAAGTTTATTTGTGGAATTTCTTTCCTTCTTAATGTGTTTGAGCCAATCAGTTGTGTTGTGACAAGTTAGGGGGGTATACAGAAGATTGCCCTATCTGGTAAAAGACCAAATCCATATTATGGCAAGAACAGCTCAAATAAGCAAAGCGAAACGACAGTCCATCATTACTTTAAGACATGAAGGTCAGTCAATACGGAAAATTTCAAGATTTTTGAAAGTTTCTTTAAATGCAGTCGCAAAAACCATCAAGCGCTATGATGAAACTGGCTCTCATGAGGACCGCCACAGGAATGGAAGACCCAGAGTTACTTCTGCTGCAGAGGATATGTTCATTAGAGTTACCAGCCTCAGAAATTGCAGCCAAAATAAATACATCACAGAGTTCAAGTAACAGACACATCTCAACATCAACTGTTCAGAGGAGACCGTGTGAATCAGGCCTTCATGGTCGAAGTGCTGCAAAGGACACCAATAATAAGAATAGACTTGCTTGGGCCAAGAAACACAAGCAATGGACATTAGACCGGTGGAAATTTGTCCTTTGGTCTGGAGTCCAAATTGGAGATTTTTGGTTCCAACCGCTGTGTCTTTGTGAGATGCGGTGTAGGTGAACGGATGATCTCTGCATGTGTATTTCCCACTGTAAAACATGAAGGAGGAGGTGTTATGGTGTGGGGTGTTTTGATGGTGACACTGTCTGTGATTTATTTAGAATTCAAGGCACACTTAACCAGCATGGCTACCACAGCATTCTGCAGCGATACGCCATCCCATCTGGTTTGGGCTTAGTGGGACTATCATTTGTTTTCAACAGGACAATGACCCAACACACCTCCAGGCTGTGTAAGGGCTATTTGACCAAGAAGGAGAGTGACGGAGTGCTGCATCAGATGACCTGGCCTCCACAATCCTCTGACCTCAATCAAATTGAGATTGTTTGGGATGAGTCAGACCGCAGAGGGAAGGAAAAGCAGCCATCAGCATATGTGGGAACTCCTTCAAGACTGTTGGAAAAGCATTCCAGGTGAAGCTGGTTGAGAGAATGCCAAGAGTTTGCAAAGCTGTCAAGGCAAAGGGTGGCTATTTGAAGAATCTCAAATATAAAATATATTTTGATTTGTTTCACACTTTTTTGGTTACTACATGATTCCGTATGTGTTATTTCATAGTTGTGATGTTTTCACTATTATTCTACAGTAGTAGTGTACATCCACACCGTAAAGGCAATCATACTACCAACTATCACCCTCTGGTGCTCAAAGAGATCATGAATATTATGGACACATTGGAATTGACTGATATTTGGAGGCTTAAAAACCTGGACCTTGCAAAATATACTTGGAGGAGGCTTAATCAAGCTAGCCGGATTGATTATTTTCTGGTATTCTTTTCTATGGAGCCAAAAGTTTCAAAAAGTATTGATTGAGGATCGAATGCGATCAGACCATGAACTTATATCCCTCCAGATAACTATGAGAGACTTTCCGCGAGGATGGGGATATTGGAAATTGAACCTGGGTTTATTGAAAGACAGTACATTCTTAACAAAAACGAAGGAAATATATAACAGATTTCTTCAGGCACAGTACAGGTTCAGCGGACCCACTTATCATATGGGATGCCTTTAAATTTGTCTTTAGAAGCCACTCAATTCAGTTTTCATCCCAAAGACTAAAATGGTTTGGGTCAGCTGAGAAATTACTTACATCAGAAATAGAAAAACTAGCATTACATATCAATGATGATGATAAATGTACTACTGAAACATGAATAATCTAGATGCAAAACAGAAGGAGAAATTTATTTAGGAAAGATACGGTTTCAATTATCAAAAACTGAGTAAATTGGATGGAGAACGGCGAAAAAATGCACCAAGTTTTCCTTAAACCTTCAAATTAGAAACGCGACCCAAAATAATCTACAAAAATTTGTTCCAATCAACTTATCTCACCAAAGAAGATTTTTAATGAAGTAAAATTATTATTTTACAGATATATCTGCAGATATATCTGCTGAGAGATCCACTACTACCATGTTTTAATTACTCGTATATACTGTAAATGGCAAACTATCGGACACACAAAAAGAGGGACTGATCTTTCTCCTACTGAAGCAGGAGCCAGTACAAAGACCCAGGATCTCCCAAAAATTCAATGTTGCGACACAAACATATTGGCAAAATGTATTGCTCATAGAATTAAAAAGGTCCTACCAGACATTATTCTTCACGTTCAGACGGGATTCTTAAAAGGAAGATATATAGGAGACAACATTAGACGATGAGAATACAGGGAAACCTGGTATAATCTTTATAGCAGATTTTAAGACAGCCTCGATACAGTAGATCTAGAATCAGTTTATAAGTGCCTAGATTTCCTTCAGCTTTTGAGAATCTCTCATAAGATGGGTAAAAGTAATGTACAACAACCCGGAAAGTATTCAAACCCCTTGACTTTTTCCACGTGTTGTTATGTTACAGCCTTATTCTGGAGAATAAAAGCCGAATCGTGAGACTTTCTTCTTTTTTTGTACTTAATTGCAAATCAGAGAAAGTTAAACAGGCATATTTGTATAACGAACGTGAGTTTGGAGGGTTAAAACTATTAAATATTAAGACATTAAACCTCTTACTTAAAGCCTCCATTATACCAAAATGATATCTAAATCCAAACTGGTTTTCCAGCAGGCTACTAAGAGAAGCACATTCAACACTCAAAAGTGGTCTCTTTGCCGTTACGTAGATTAAAACCAACCGTTTCCAGTGGATTGACAATGGAGCCCTGTTTAAAGTATCATCCTTTTTAAATGATGCCATACAGAGATGGTTACAATTCCAATTTCCTCCTCCAGAAGACTCTGAACAAATATTACAGCAACTAGTACGGCTAAACTACAATGTACTGATAAAAGGAAATAACTCTTTTATTGTACAAAAAATGAAAGGTATCATGTTTATGAATGACATTGAAAATAAGGACAGTAAAATGTTATCACACAAGCAATTAACAAAGGCGTATGGGGATGTATGATCAATACAAAAGTTGAACCAACTCATCGCAGCTCTGCCACAGAAATGTAAGGAGCAATTACTCAAAAGATAAAGGAATTAATTAGTTTGCCTGCCGTCAATCAAAAACCATGCATGGCTTAAAATAACTAGTATAAACCGTAAAATATATCAGTTTCACTTAAAGTCGAGAGGTTTGACAACTATTCGGCATAAAATTCCAGATAATTGGGAAGAGATTTTTGATGTCTCAATACCATGGCGTCGGGTTTATGAACTGTTATACAAAAATGGACGCATCAATCCGTTCTTTTCAATTTAATCTATTATATAATGTCCTCGCCACAAAAACAACGCTCAATATACGGGGTGAGGCCTGTGCACACTGCAACGAAGAAACAGAATCAATAGACGATCTCTTTGGTACTGTTCTTTGGCGGCTCACTTTTGGAGTCAGGTCCAGGAGGGGCTGTTGAGTCAAAATGTCTGTGTTCAGATGGATGTAGAAACAGTACTGTTCGGAGATCTAAAAAACCAAGATCAATCAATGGAAAATATGATTATACTCTTAGTTAAAGTATTTACTTTTAGGACAAATAGAGAGTTTCAAGACCCTCATAAGACATCAAAGTAAAATAGGAGGATATATTGCTAAAATAAAGAGTAAAATGATAATGTAGTGGGAAAGATGGGTTAGTCTGTCAATATCTGAGGGTTGGAATTAAGATTAGAGGGGTTGGTTGACTTGACGATGCACTTAGAGTCCAGTACAAATGGGAGGAAGCTATGTGTACAGTGTATTCAGACCGCTTCACTTTTCCACATTTTGTGACGTTGCTGCCTTATTCAAAATTGGATTCAATTGTTTCCCCCTCATCAATCTACACACAATACCCCATAACGACAAAGCAAAAACATATTTTTTAAATGTTTGCACATTTATAAAAAATACAAAACAAAAAAAATACATTTACATAAGCTCAGTACTTTGTTGAAGCACCTTGGGCAGCGATTACAGCTTCGAGTCTTCTTAGGTATGATGCTACAAGCTTGGCAAACCTGTATTTGGGGAGTTTCTCCTATTCTTCTCTGCAGATCCTCTCAAGGTCTTTCAGGTTGGATGGGGAGTGTCGCTGCGCTGCTATTTTCAGGTCTCTCCAGAGATGTTCGATCGGGTTCAAGTCCGGGCTTTAGGTGGGCCACTCAAGGACATTCAGAGTCTTGTACCCAAGCCACTCCTGCGTTGTCTTGGCTGTGTGCTTAGAGTCGTTGTCCTGTTGGAAGGTGAACCTTCGCCCCAGTCTGAACGCCCTGGAGAAGGTTTTCATCAAGAATCTCTCTGTAGTTCACTCCGTTCATCTTTCCCTCAATCCTGACTAGTCTCCCAGTCCCTGCCACTGAATAACATCCCCACAGCACGATGCTGCCACCACCATGCTTCACCGTAGGGATGGTGCCAGGTTTTCTTCAGACGTGACTCTTGGCATTCAGGCCAAAGAGTTCAATCTTGGTTTCATCAATCCAGATAATCTTCTTTCTCATGGTCTGAGGGTCCTTTAGGTGCCTTTTGGCAAACTCCAAGCGGGCTGTCATGTGCCTTTAACTGAGGAGTGGCTTCCGTCTGGCCACTCTAACATAAAGTCCTGATTGTTGAGTGCTGCAGAGATGGTTGTCCTTGTGGAAGGTTCTCCCATCTCCACAGAGGAACTCTGGAGCTCTGTCAGAGTGACTATCAGGTTCTTGGTCACCTCCCTGATCAAGGCCCTTCTTCCCGATTGCTCAGTTTGGCCGGGCGGCCAGCTCTAGCAAGAGTCTTGGTGGTTCCAAACTTCTTTCATTTAAGAATGATGGAGGCCACTGTGTTCTTGGGGACCTTCAATGCTGCCAAAATGTTTTGGTCCCCTTCCCCAGATCTGTGCCTTGACACAGTCCTGTCTCGGAGCTCTACGGACAATTCCGTCAACCTCATGGCTTGGTTTTTGCTCTGACATGCACTGTCATCTGTGGGACCTTATATAGACAGGAACAGGATGGACCTGAGTTCAATTTCGAGTCGCATAGCAAAGGGTCTGAGTACTTATGTAAATACGATATTTCCGTTTTTTTTGCTTTGACATTATGAGGTATTGTGTGTAGATTGATGAGGGAAAAAATGTATTTAATCAATTTTAGAATCAGGTTGGAACGTAACAAAATGTCAAAAAAGGGAATGGCTCTGAATACTTTCCGAATGCACTGTATATATATATAAATAAATAAAACGGAACAGAAATATTGTATAGGCCAGCGGCATACCACCCCGCATCCTACTGCTGGCTTGCATCTGAAACTAAGCAGGGTTGGTCCTGGTCAGTCGCTGGATGGAAGACCAGATGCTGCAGGAAGTGGTGTTGGAGGCACTCTTTCCTCTGGTCTAAAATGTAAAAAATCCCAATGCCCCAGGGCAGTGATTGGGGACATTGCTCTGTGTAGGGTGCCATCTTTCGGATGGGATGTTAAACGGGTGTCCTCTCTGTGGTCACTAAAGATCCCATGGCACTTATCATAAGAGCAGGGGTGTTAACCCCGGTGGCTTGTAGTGTATTTCAGCCTTAAGGGAGAACGATACTCTTGTCCTTGAGTAAAATGGGAAACAAATCGGTCATAGTTCTTCCCTTATGCTGCCCATGTTTGTGACGTTAAATATTCTGGAGAAAGACACTCAAGGATAAAACACAAAGACACACACAGAGAGCCAGCTGCAACCCCCCCCCACACACACACACACTTGAACGCATCTTATAGGAAATCCTCTCACTCTCGGTGTACATTTTACTTCTCCTCCGTCCCCTGTCCCCCCCTCTCTCTTTCTGCCTCTCGTTCTCTCTCATTTGCTCACTCTCCAGCGACTCATTCAAATGGGTGTTGACCACTAGATCAGTCCATGTTGTATGGTGATGATGATCTAAGTGAATCCTCATCCAGCCTGGGATATTAACAGCTCACTACAGGTCAGGAACATAGCCAGGTTCAGTGACCAGCTCCAATTACACATGTTCTGTAGCAGAATGTTGTGTTTCTAAGGACCAGTCCGTTTAACATGTACACCAACATGAGACATACACACTGGTCCATGTATGCTCTGTAGAACCTGATGTCTTCCATCTGATATGTTTGGTTTCTGAGCGTTATATATAATGAATCATCAGGTATAGTAGAGAAATGAGGGGTGCCATTAGGAAGCTTGGTAAGGGCTGAGTGCAGGGACAACGATCACATAGCTTCCTGCCTACCAATAAGGATGCAATGTGTAGTGATATGGAGGAGACGCCACCCAAAGTGGGGCATGTAAACTACCACGGGTGAAACCATGTGTTTGTCTAATGCAGCTGTACTGACCCTCTGGGCAGAATAAACTTGGTTTAAAGCTTTCCGTTGACTTTGTACTCTGGAAATTAGAACCTAACATATCCTAATTCACTAGTTCTCTCTGCTCTGCTCCACCAGGCCTAGTTCTATCTGCTCTGCTCCACCAGGCCTAGTTCTCTCTGCTCTGCTCTACCAGGCCTAGTTCTCTCTACTCTGCTCCACCAGGCCTAGTTCTCTCTGCTTTGCTCCACCAGGCCTAGTTCTCTCTGCTCTGCTCCACCAGACCTAGTTCTCTCTGCTCTGCTCCACCAGGCCTAGTTCTCTCTGCTCTGCTCCACCAGGCCTAGTTCTCTCTGCTCTGCTCCACCAGGCCTAGTTCTCTCTACTCTGCTCCACCAGGCCTAGTTCTCTCTACTCTGCTCCACCAGGCCTAGTTCTCTCTGCTCCACCAGGCCTAGTTCTCTCTGCTCTGCTCCACCAGGCCTAGTTCTCTCTACTCTGCTCCACCAGGCCTAGTTCTCTCTGCTCCACCACTCCTAGTTCTCTCCACTCTGCTCCACCAGGCCTAGTTCTCTCTGCTCTGCTCCACCAGGCCTAGTTCTCTCTACTCTGCTCCACCAGGCCTAGTTCTCTCTACTCTGCTCCCCCAGGCCTAGCTCTCTCTACTCTGCTCCACCAGGCCTAGTTCTCTCTACTCTGCTCCCCCAGGCCTAGTTCTCTCTGCTCTGCTCCACCAGGCCTAGTTCTCTCTACTCTGCTCCACCAGGCCTAGTTCTCTCTACTCTGCTCCCCCAGGCCTAGCTCTCTCTACTCTGCTCCACCAGGCCTAGTTCTCTCTACTCTGCTCCCCCAGGCCTAGTTCTCTCTGCTCTGCTCCACCAGGCCTAGTTCTCTCTGCTCTGAGTGAGAGAGAGGAGATCCAATAGAAGTGGCTTATGAATTCAAGTCTGGCAAAAAAGCAGCTAACTAGATTACAGTCATTTCCTATGGGAAACAATCTGCTTGTAGGGGTCTGGATGTGATGTAACAGAACAGTAATATCTGGATAGGGAGATTGTAGATAGATATATACAGATGTTCTGTCTTTGTCTGTGTGTGTGTGTGTGTGTGTGTGTGTGTGTGTGTGTGTGTGTGTGTGTGTGTGTGTGTGTGTGTGTGTGTGTGTGTGTGTGTGTGTGTGTGTGTGTGTGTGTGTGTGTGTGTGTGAGCATATGGGGGTGTGCATGTGATTTTAGTGAATCTGCAGTAACTGTTGTATAGTAGCTAGGACCAGAGCTAGATGGGGCTTGAGGCTTTGAGGTTTAATCACTCTATTTGTAGTAAAGCTGTGATTGAAGTTTAACATCTCTAAGTTATTTAATAACGCCTTTTGTTCCGCGTAGCAAGGCAAGGAACTATAGCTGTCATGATCGAGCCATACTACGAACACTCTATCTCTCCTTTCTCTCTGTCTCTTTCCTTCTCTCTCTCTCTCTCCTTTCTCTCTGTCTCTTTCCTTCTCTCTCACTCTCTGCTTTCTCTCTGTCTCTTTCCTTCTCTCTCTCTCTCTGTCTCTCTCTCCCCCCTTATGTCTCTCTCTCTCTCTCCCCTTATGTCTCTCTCTCTCTCTTTCCTTCTGTCTCTCTCTCTCCCTTTCCTTCTGTCTCTCTCTCTTTCCTTCTGTCTCTCTCTCTCCCTTTCCTTCTGTCTCTCTCTCTCCCTTTCCTTCTGTCTCTCTCTTTCCTTCTGTCTCTCTCTTTCCTTCTGTCTGTCTGTCTGTCTGTCTGTCTCTCTTTCCGTCTGTCTGTCTGTCTCTCTTTCCTTCTGTCTCTCTCTTTCCTTCTGTCTCTCTCTTTCCGTCCGTCCCGGTCCCGTCCCGTCCGTCTCTCTCTCTCTCTCTCTCTCTCTCTCTCTCTCTCTCTCTCTCTCTCTCTCTCTCTCTCTCTCTCTCTCTCTCTCTCTCTCTCTCTCTCTCTCTCTCTCTCTCTCTCTCTCTCTCTCTCTCTCTCTCTCTCTCTCTCTCTCTCTCTCTCTCTCTCTCTCTCTCTCTCTCTCTCTCTCTCTCTCTCTCTCTCTCTCTCTCTCTCTCTCTCTCTCTCTCCACCTTATGCAGCACATAAATCGATAGTACAGCCTCCTGTACTACAGTATAATCTGGCATTACATGAGACCTTTACTCCCCACAGAGTGGAATCAGAAGGGGAATGTCACGTTGCTCGGCTCTGTGACACATAGTGCACAGCTCACAGGGCAGGAGCACCCACTGGAACACCATGTCACAACCCCAACATCACCCCCATCATGTCCAATCTAGTGAAGAGTCACACCTGGATCTTGGGGGGAAAAGCGGTTGGAGGCTGGACCAGGCTATTGTTCAGCGTTAGAACCATTGAGCTCAGCGATACAGAGACACACTTCACATCACACCTCCCAACACCACAATGTCCAATCTACTGCTGGGTCACCCTAAATCTCGTTCAACCCAGGGCCAGGTTACTGTTAAACAATGTAGAAAACACATTTTACCACAATCTTCCACCTCAAATACATGTCGGTTGGTATAATAATAATCTCAGAGCACTATGACGAAAGCTACAGTGACAGTTGAATGGCAAGAGCTCTCGGGGGGGGGGGGGGGGGGGGGGTGGTCTGCCCTCTTTCAATGGCACCACAGGAATACTGACATTCTATTCACACTCGGCGCCACTTAACTCTCAAGCTGTACTGAAATCAGCAGGCATACATGGGAATAACACTTCCTCTCTGCTCGGACCACTACAGCACAATAACAGATAGAAACCCATGTAGAGCGTGGGCTTTGAAAGAAACCAAAACATGTCCTGTGTTACTCCCATCGCTCTTTTCCCCCCATCCCAACCTGAAAGGGAGGTCTATTGAAACAAATAATACCATGCATGCTCATTTCAAGTAATTCAAGTATTTCACGAGCAGCATCCCTAACAAGAGTAGAAGAGTCTGTCAGTCATTGCAGTGGATCCACTCCCCTGAGAGACCGAACCCCCCCCCCCCCCCACTCTCCAAATGGAGTGACATCTAACGAAGGAAAAGGTGTCTCTTGTTCTCTCAAACACAGAGGAGAAACAGACGTAGGGTAACGACGTAAACCCTCCTGGAATACTGTAGCCGGTAGCGCTCACTGTCTCCATCCTCCAGAGACGTAATGCCGTATGCCGTCCTCGTCTAATGATGGAAAGTAGACAGAAAGCAGCTCTATCTAATGGCTCTTCCACGTCACAGAAACCACGTGGTCTGAAAAAGCTTCAGCTGCAGCTGTTTTAGCCACACAAATGAAGTGAGGAAAGAGAACTTCCCCACAAAAAAACGACTGGTTCTAGACACCTGGTCAAGGTAGAGCTGTTTGATTGTCTTTCATGGCTTCCTTCCCTCATCTCCTTTCCCTCATCACCGCTAAAAGGTAAAAGGACTGGATCGATCTCCAAAAGGTCTGGATAGATCTCCTAAAAGATCTCCTTTCCCTCATCACCGCTAAAAGGACTGGATAGATCTCCAACGTACTGCTTTCATCTATCATGCACTACCAGGCCAGTAATCATAAAGGAAAAGACACAAGGAAAGGAGACTAGTTGAGACTACTGAGGCACCACCAGTCAGCGGCAAGAGATGGTCACTCACCTGCCACAGAGTTAGGGCGTGGCATCACCAGGGAAGAAGTGCTGTGCGTGTGGCGCTGTGGGAGGGGCCTCTTGGCTGGGGGCGGAGTTCTGGGTTCCTCTAGGATGGTGATTTCAGACCTGGGCGGGGCCTCGCTGGGTCCTGGCAGGTCGTCCTTGGCGACAGGAGGGCAGGAGTCGCCTCGGTGCCCGCCACGCCCAGGGCCCCTCCAGCTGCCATCTTTGCTCAGGTCCAGAGTGGAACCACCGCGATCCTCATTCTCAGGAGAGCTGGTGATGGTAGCTGAGGCACAGTGGGAATAGACAGGGGTAAGGTGATTACAAACGACAAAACCAAACTGTTGACTCCTAATGAGTGCCTTTTGGAAAAGATCAAGTTAGGAATAGCTGTCATTTAGGATGAGCTCAAACTCTGCTTCAGTTCAAAGTAGTTTTCCAGTCTGGTACGTTATTGGCAGTGACACTGTATTGAGTTAAAGAGTAAGAGTCCGATCATCAGTCACATCAACAGTGACGAGACATCAGTCACACATCGACATCATCGCAATCAAACGCGTGTACTGTGCACCCTTTGCCCTTTTTGTATTTACCGAGAAATACACGCTCTATTTAGGGAGAAAGATGTCCTATTTTAGAAAGTCCAGACCCATACGCAGCAAAGACAGCAACGTCCCAGTTTTGTCAAGAGGGAACTGAAGCCTCTCGACTAAAGTGGCACAGGCAAAAAGAGCGAGAGGGAGTTGGGCGATAGAGAGACTTGACTGAGAACTCAAAGCGAGGTGAAACAAGTATCAACTATCTCTATTTCTTCAGTGCCGAGGCCCTTATCTTAATCAGGATTGTTGACAATGTGAGTACTGAGATATATTATTGAGATATATTGATGACCAATGGAAGGATGAGACGGTGTTTATTCTTCCATTTAGATCTCACAATCACATGCACATATGCATTATTTCTCAGGAGGTGAGAAGAGAATACAACACAGAGAAAATATCTGAATTTAAATTGATCCAACTATGGGGATGATGGTCTATATAAGCCACTCACCTATGATTCCGCTATCCTGGCTCTCAAGCGTGGAACTGGGGCTCCGGCAGGGACTGGGGCTGAGGAGGGTCCCACCTGGGCTGGGGCTGGGAAGACAGGAGGGTGGCCCCCCGGTACTGCTGCTACCCAGGGTGGAGCAGGGGCTGTCTGAGCATGGAGACGTAGTGCTGCAGGTCAATGTGGAGCATGGGCTCACCGCCTGGCCAGAGATATTACACTACAGCCAGAGAGGGAGCGAGAGAGGGAGAGAGAGAGAGATAGGCAGAGAGGGATGAGAGAGAGAAGGGTGAGAGAGGGATGAGAGAGAGCGAAAGAGGAGAGATAGGCGATATCAGTCAAGTAGAAAGTGAGGAGAGATGGATAGAACGTGTGGCAAGAGAAGAGAGATATAGAAAGAGAAAGGGCAGGGAGAAGAGAGAGAGAAAGAGGTGTTTTATTTAAAGCTCTGTCTATGGACCAGTATGATCAGAGGTATAGACCCTGTTGGCCCCCTTTCCAGCTGTCCCCAGGTTAATGTATGGTATATAGGTCATTGTATATAAGTGTGTGTGTGTGTGTGTGTATGCCTGGGTGTGTGTGTGTGTGTGCATGCCTGTGTGTGTGTGAGTCAATGTCCCCCTCTCCTCCCAATGTCCCCAAACCCCAATATCTGCATCCTTCTTCATTTGTCTCCAACAACACCCGAACCCTACATTTCCTAGGTCCTATAGGTCTCAACTCATCCCAGCACACGTTAGAGAACGTTCAGCTCAGTGCTATTCCCACCTTACCACCTCATCAGTTATCTGAACCAGGACACGGTACACTGCTCACAGCCGGCACATTGTCTCTATAAAACTGGCTCCATCTGGAGCTCAGGTGGAGGAAGGAGGTTAGGAAAGTGGGGCAATGCTTAAACGGTGAGAGAATGATACAGTACAGTATATAAACCTCCTGCAGGCTCAACAGCATGTGGCGAGCCAATGCAACAAGATTAAAAGCAAGATAATCAACTGACATCACCTTATGTACACATTCTTTAAAGAAAATGCCATTGCAGTATATACTTTCAAATATTAAGTCAAGAGTGCCTCTGATTTTCTTTTTCAACTGGTAATTTACCTTCAAAGTTGTAGTTTCTAAATTTGCAGCTTAACAAAAACAAACTCTCAATCTTGGTTATCATACAAAACATGGCCTTTAAATCTAATTAAAGAAGCCATACTAAAACTCCTCACGTCATCTGCAAAGAAAACATATGAGCCTCATTTTCATATTTCTGACATCTGACTTTCTCAGTCAGTCTCCCTCCTTCCTTCTACCCAACCTTCCAGCAATCTTTCATTTCACATACCTTCTTTTCCCTCCGGTCCTCCATGGGGGTGCTAGGCGAGGCTGGGGTCCCTTCTCCCAGTAAGAAGCCCAGCCTGGTCATCAGTTCCTGGGTTGAGAAGGAGGAGGAGCTGGGCTGGAGCTCCGCGTGCAGCTCTGGAAGACAGATGGAGAGAGATGACAGACGAGCGGATCGCTGTGAGCAGCATGATACGACCACACCAAACACACACACACACACCGTTCTGTAGCCCAGCCCAGTTCAGCTCAGTTCCTCCTTCCTGCCTTTCCTCCTACCTGGCTACGTCGATTGGATGGAGGATTATGTATACTATGCCGATGGAGGAGAGGTTCATGTATGCATCCACAGGTCAGCAGCAGCAGCAGCGCCGGTCGGCCTCATTACCGATGAAGAGGCTGTGCCTTTCTCAGTCCCTGGCTGCATGACTGAAGCAGCTCTGTCTGCGTGTGTGTCCATATGTGTATGTGTGTGTGCCTGCTCAGCGCTCCCGGGTTGGTTAGGAGACAGACGTAGTATCTCAATGAGCTCAGCTCAGCCCTGGCCTCCAGCAGAGGGTAGGCGCCATTGCACCGCCGTCTTTGGCACTGGCTGCCCCGTCCGGACAGATTGGGCTGAGATGAGCAATATGGTGCGTCGATACATCACTGAGAAGGGCCTGATGCCATGACCTTTCACCTCCAGGTCGCCACTGTACATATGCAGAGGTGGATGAGGAGGGGGTGTTCAATACGACACCTCTATATCCTGTTTACATACAACAGTGAGTTGGAAAATATGATGATGTCTAGGAAACAGAGATACTATTGAGAGAGATGAGGAAGAAGGGAAGGATTGTGGGAGGGCCGAGACGCAGCTTGTTGGGCGTTAGTTACTCTCAACCCTTCTTGGGTTAGACACCTTCTCATCCATCTCTCCCCTCAATCCCTCTTGGGAAAAAGAGTTCCAAAAGGTGAACCCTTTTTGGCTCCAGGTAGAACCCTTTTTGGATTCAGCTAGAACTCATTTGGGTTCCATGTAGAACCCTCTGTGGGAAGAGTTTTATATAGAACCCAAAAGGGTTCTACCTGGAACCAGAAAGGGTTCTTCAAAGGGTTCTCCTGTGGGGACAGCCGGGGAGAAGCGTTTTAGGTTCTAGAATGCACCTTTTTTTCGAAGAGTGTATTCCTCCATCAATTCCCCCTCTCCATCCCTCTCCCCCACCCTCAAGCCCTCAGGATCGCCCCATTCTTTCAATCTCACTGTCGATATCCTCTCCCGCCTCCCCGCCTCCACATAATCCATTACTCTCTCCAATGAACCGTAGAGATGATGCAATACACAGTAAGCAAATAAGAGGAAACAGCCACCACCACTTCACTATTGCATATCCCTCCTCTCTTCTCCGCCTAAAGTCACAACTCCATCTCAACTTCCTCCATCTCTCAGACAAGGGGTGGTGATGAAACGAGGTGACTGGTTAGACGAAAGGCAGGCACCAGCACCTTTCCTACACAGCAGAGATCACACGCAGAGCTGTTAATCACAGACAGTGAGAGAGACAGAGGGACAAACAGATGCTTGGTGGCACACGGGGCTGGACTGTCTGCAAGAGATCTGACTGTCTGTCTGGAGCTCCTGATTGAACGGTGTACATTACAAATGGGAAAGAAAAAGAGACCGTCAATGCAAGGATAGTTGGGTGCCATCTCGGATAGAAATTAAAACAGGGTATTACCTGAACTAAATGAATCCTGTAATGTCACCCTCCATTATCCAGCTTAATGGAAGTAAAGTAGTAAACCAACCGTAGTCACAGCAACTGTCACATTAGCAGCTCCCTTCCACATTATCACTCTGATACACGTTCTCTTTCTGTGAAAAACAGGCATCTGAAGTCTTTTGGTCCACACTGGGTTGTGTAATAGACTGGGAGCTGGAGCACGCTTGGTTCTTTCTGGCAGAACGTTGTTCAATCAAATCTTAGCACACTTCAACCCACTGTGCACAGACGTCAGTTCAACGTCTATTTTTTTAATTACATTTGCTTGACATTTGTACATTTGCTTTTTCACTAACGTGAAATCAACAACAACAAAAAGTCACCAAGACATCAGATTAAGGTTCAAATTTGGGTGAATAAAAGATGAAATTCCCTCACGTTGCTGACTTTTTGGATATCCAATCATTTCCCCACGTTGATTCAATGTCATCACATTACATTTTTTTTGGGGGGGGGGGGATAAAATGATGTGGAAACCAGTGGAGGCTGCTGAGGGGAGGACGGCTACTAACAATGGCTGAAATGGAGTCAATGGAATGGTATCAAACGTGGTTTGCATGTGGTACCAGTCCATTGACGCCATTCCAGCCATTACTATGAGCCGTCCTCCCCTCAGCAGCCTCCACTGGTGGAAACGTTGATTCAAACAGTTTCTGCCCAATGGGAAGGCACTCTGGTCAAAGCAGAGATCCACAAAAACTCAGAACAAGATCAGACTCTGCACCCTCCGTCTCAAAGAAACAACACCTTCAAATACGGGGAGAAATTCATTCCTCGTCATTCTTATCCGACAGGAGTATTCTTGTTTTTTTGTGCAAAAGAGAATAACGATGTGGCCTGTCAAAGTCATTACCAAAGTCAAAGTCATTACCGAACCCTACACTGAATACACTCAAATGTATTTTACAGCTATTCATTTCTAATCATTAATTTGTTTGAGTCTGCTGAGGTGGTTTTGAAAGGCACACCTAATCATCTTATATGATGTTAAAATTATACCTCTGCACCATTCAGGGTTCATTAAAATTCATAACGAGCTAAGCACATGGAAAAGCAAATATTGAAAACGCCACATTGAAAAGTATTGCAAATTAACACAAGATTTTGAAGGAAATGGTAAGTAAATGTATATTATAATGATCTATATTTACTTTACATTCATAATGGTTATTGGAGATACAGTATGGGTCTATGTGGGCAGTGGAAAATGGTGGTTACTGTTTAAAAACGCTACATTCAAATCACACAACTGTGGCTAAAACTAAAATAGACAAACCGAGAGAGAGAAAGTGAGAGGGAGGGTGTGAGAGTGAGACACAGAGAGAGAGAGAGAGAGAGAGAGAGAGAGAGAGAGAGAGAGAGAGAGAGAGAGAGAGAGAGAGAGAAAGGGAGAGAACGAGATAGACTGCATCCTAAATCTATCAGCCAATGTCTCCATCCATTGCCTAAGTGCCCAACTGCTTTCCCACCTGAGGTCAGGAAGCTATAATCAGTGAATCTATGCGTTCAGCTCTCCATGGCACTATTAGGAACAACACCTCGTAACTAAAACCACCAGACAATATTGAAAGCTTCATCAATCTAACTCTGACCTCTGAGTGACAAATTCCAGGAAGGGGGTTCGGAATGATTGAAACACACAGCTAACACACCAGCACGCTGTCGCCGTTGGTTATGAGAAGCAGAGGGAGAAGAGCGGTGCTTGGCAACAAGAGGACATGAGGATGCTGGAGACAGGCTGCTCCGCCTCAGGTCTGGCCCCCAGCCTCTCCACATAGACAGCTGTGCAGGGGATGGCTGGCATTTACACTGTTACCCTCAGCACAACTTAGATTTGGCAGGTCAATTAAACACATGGGCATGGACACATGCATCCACGTGCACAAATACGCTTGCACATACTGTACACGTGCATTTGAAAAAATAACAGCAGGCGCTAAATCAACTAACATTTAAACAAAACTATGGAAGATTTGTTCTCTTCTGTCCTCTGTACCTCTCTTCCTCCTTTTCCAAATGTACCGTACCGCATATCATTCTCTCTCCTCCTCCCTTCGTCTCGTCTCTCATCCACAACTCTCTGTGCAGACACGCTCACCTCTCTGGGAAGTCTTGCTGTTGTTCAGAGCGAAGACGAACGCGTCTCCGGGAAAAGAAGGACTCTCCACATACTCCAGCTTCCTGTACGGACCTTCAGTCAGAGCAACAAAGAGAGAGAGAGAGTGAGATGGGGGGTAACGAGAAAGGGAAGAGAGAGAGAGAGAGAGAGAGAGAGAGAGAGAGAGAGAGAGAGAGAGAGAGAGAGAGAGAGAGAGAGAGAGAGAGAGAGAGAGAGAGAGAGAGAGAGAGAGAGAGAGAGAGAGAGAGAGAGAGAGAGAGAGAGAGAGAGAGAGAGAGAGAGAGAGAGAGAGAGAGAGAGAGAGAGAGAGAGAGAGAGAGAGAGAGATGGGATTTGCAGTGGGGAATTTGAATTTCTCCTTCTCCAGTTGGGAGAAGCCAGCATGAACTCGGATACATGCAGTACAGTATAAACTAATCCCTGTGATGATAACAGCTCAAATCGCCAACGTGAGTGTGTGTGTGTATCTGTGTGTGTGTCTGTGTGTGTTGAGGTAAAGGTCCACACTACTACAGTAAACTCGAGGCTTCAGCTTGACGCACACCGCACTGCCACCTAGTGTTACTCAGCTAGAATGCCGAAGACACAAACGTTGAAGACATCTAAGCACAATCTTCCAAAAAAGGCAAACAGTTCCTTTCCAAAGCTGAGCAGCGGGGGGCTGGGCACTGGGTCACTGAGTAAGAGGTTGAACTGTAGAGAGTAGAAACGCAGTTACTACATAACCATGGCCTGCCACTGACAAATCAAGGCATAGTAGAAATAATCAAAAAGCTAATGACATACTATTTGCATTCTAAACTTCCCCAGCATTCAGTCCTTGGAGATGCAGTGAGTTGTTGTTATTGATGTATTGTATCCTGGACAGCTTGTACATTTGACAATGAGATTTGAGCATAATCTACTATATTTCCCAGGGGAAATAAAGTGCTAGCTGTGTGAATAGCCTTTAATCAATCATTAGGCATGTACTGGCTGTGCTATAAACCCACTGGGCTTAAAAACCAGGCAGAGCCATCACAACCTAATCTCCACAAAGAGCACACAAGAGCCTGTCAGAACTGTGGGAGCTACAGTGTGTGTGTGTGTGTGTGTGTGTGTGTGTGTGTGTGTGTGTGTGTGTGTGTGTGTGTGTGTGTGTGTGTGTGTGTGTGTGTGTGTGTGTGTGTGTGTGTGTGTGTGTGTGTGTGTGTGTGTACAGTATAAGTCGGAAGTTTACATACACTTAGGTTGGATTCATTAAAACTCGTTAATCAACCACTCCACAAATTCTTGTTAACAAACTATAGTTTTGGCAAGTCGGTTAGGACATCTACTTTGTGCATGACACAAGTACTTTTTCCAACAATTATTTACAGACAGGTTATTTCACTTATAATTCACAGAATCACAATTCCAGAGGGTCAGAAGTTAACATACACTAAGTTGACTGTGCCTTTAAAGAGCTTGGAAAATTCCAGAAAATGATGTCATGGCTTTAGGAGCTTCTGATAGGCTAGTTGACATAATTTGAGTCAATTGGAGGTGTACATGTGGATGTATGAAGGCCTACCTTCAAACTCAGTGCCTCTTTGCTTGACATCATGGGAAAATCAAAAGAAATCAGCCAAGACTTCAGAAAAAAATGGGAACAATTTCCATACGCTTGAAGGTACCACGTTCATCTGTACAAACAATAGTACGCAAGTATAAACACCATGGGACCACTCAGCCGTCATACCTCTCAGGAAGGAGACGCGTTCTGTCTCCTAGAGATGAACGAACGTACTTTGGTGCAAAAAGTGCAAATCAATCCCAGAACAACAGAAAAGGACCTTGTGAAGATGCTGGAGGAAACAGGTACAAAAGTATCTATATCCACAGTAAAACGAGTCCTACATCGACATAACCTGAAAGGCCGCTCAGCAAGGAAGAAGCCACTGCTCCAAAACCGCCATAAAAAAGCCAGACTACGGTTTGCAACTGCACATGGGGACAAAGATCGTACTTTTTGGAGAAATGTCCTCTGGTCTGATGAAACAAAAATAGAACTGTTTGGCCATAATGACCATCGTTATGTTTGGAGGAAAAAGGGGGAGGCTTGCAAGCCGAAGAACACCATCCCAACCGTGAAGCACGGGGGTGGCAGCATCATATTGTGGGGATGCTTTGCTGCAGGAGGGACAGGTGCACTTCACAAAATAGATGGCATCATGAAGGAGGAAAATTATGTGGATATATTGAAGCAACATCTCAAGACATCAGTCAGGAAGTTAAAGCTTGTTCGCAAATGGGTCTTCCAAATGGACAATGACCCCAAGCATACTTACAAAGTTGTGGCAAAACGGCTTAAGGACAACAAATTCAAGGTATTGGAGGAGTGGCCATCACAAAGCCCTGATCTGAAACCCATAGAAAATGTGTGGGCAGAACTGAAAAAGCGTGTGTGAGCAAGGAGGCCTAAAAACATGACTCAGTTACACCAGCTCTGTCAGGAGGAATGGGCCAAAACTCACCCAAATTATTGTGGGAAGGTTGTGGAAGGCTACAAGTTAAACAATTTGAAGGTAATGCTATCAAAAACGAATTGAGTGTATGTAAACTTCTTACCCACTGGGAATGTGATGAAAGAAATAAAAGCTAAAATAAATCATTCTCTCTACTATTATTCTGACATTTCACATTCTTAAAATAAAGTGGTGATCCTAACTGACCTATGACAGGGAATTCTTACTAGGATTAAATGTCAGGAATTGTGAAAAACTGAGTTTAAATGTATTTGGCAAAGGTGTATGTAAACTTCCGACTTCAACTGTATAGGTGTGTTCATTAGAAGAACAAAAGCCTGGTGGATGGCTGTTACAGTACCTGGGGACTTGATGCCCATATGTGAGGGCATTATGTAGGACTGGCGATGGACCAGGGGCGAGGAAGGCAGGGAGATAGACTCCCCCTTAGCCAGCTTCCCCCTCGGCCTGCCCCTTGAGGGGTGGGGGTGGTGGGCACGGCTAGGCTCCTGGTAGTGGGTCACCCAAGCACCAGCACCCCTTCGTTGGATACTGTGGCTGTAGTAATCAGTGACTACCGCTAGCGAGAGGAGAGGGAGATATAGTGGGAAAGGTGAGAGAGATTAAAAGGGGTCGGAAAAGAGAAGAGAGAGAGAGAACAAATTAAACTGTAATCAATAATAGGGCCTATCAAAAGGTGTATCTGGAAACGTAAAAGGATAATCCACCCCAAACCACTAATTCCTATGATTAACAGTGTTAAATAACACTAATATGTGAAAACAATATTTTTTGTGAACAAATGTTTCATTTTGTCGTTACAAAAAGGTTGGTAGCAACATGTGAAAATTGTAGTGGAAATCTGTTGCAGTTCAAGTCGACTACAAAACCCACAATGCAATGCTATCTGGGCTGCCTGGCTATTTAGCTAGCTAAGTAGCAAACGTATCTACACACAATAATACCAAAGTCAATATCAGCATGTGAAGTAGCTAGCTATCTGTAAAATTGCCTAAACCAACTGCACTAGCAATTTAGGAGTCTATCTAACCGAGTTCAACCTGCAGTTCATCTCTGACTAGAGTGAGTGCAGAGGATGTTGCTATGGCAACACTGGCCCTTTCCCACCTTTCCCACAGACAGGGCGCATTGTGGGATGGTACTTGAAAGAGAAACTGAGTTGAATCATTTGGTACACTGTTTAGATTGAGCACAAAGAAAGTGTTATTAAATGTGATAGTGTGTTATCCCCTATCTCCAACGAGGAGAACCATGTAGCTCTGACTCGTTCCGACACGATTTCCTGATTTCACAGATGGACCACTTAGAAGTTAAATCATGGGGGGATTTTTTTTTTTAACTTACTGATAGAACATAGGCTTTCACCAAATTGACAGGAGTTTTATCCCTTTAAACAGGTGGTTTATCCCTTTAAACAGTCAAATACATGTTTGGAGCAATAATAAGTGGACCACATCCCCTTGCATTAAGAGACCGGATCTATTCTTGAAGTCTAGTAGTGGCCCTCTGAAGAGCGGACTGCCTACTGGCAGCTCAGGTCTTTGAGGGAAGTGTGTTCTGCTTTTGTCTCGTCTCTACGCTAAATGTAATCACTGCACAGTTGCAATGATGTTAATGGCCTGTGTGTGCATTGCAGTTACTGGCTACGTCTGATGCATAGAGCACAATAATAACACAGCACTAACGGGGGCTGGAGTAATATGTAATGCTACAGCAAAATGACATTAAAGCAGTCCGTTGAAATTTAGCATGGTTTATACAGTAACCTCATTCCTGTGGAAGACAAGAGAGACAGATGGTCATCTACATTACATAATGCATTTGAACGACAATCTGCAAGGATACACACAGCCTTAAAAAGCAGAATTTACAGGTTATGGACAAAACCAACATTACTAGGTAGGGAGTTGCTATAACTTGATTATGATTAGTTATAAATTCAGGGCCCCTAATCGTGCTGCAAAGTTTCCATTCTCCTTCTCTGATGCCTCTGAGCGAGCCTCCAGGCCACAGCCTTATGGGAAACATATGCTGCTCATCATGTAGTCAGGGAACAACTTTCTCTCTCAAGGCTTTTAATCCAATCCCAGTCAGCTTCACACGACGTATACCCATAGGCTTGCTTAGACCAGGGGTCGCCAATTACATTCAGCCGCGGGCCAATCTTTCCTTGAGCGGATGGTCGGGCGGCCGGAACATAGTTATAAATAATTTGTGCACTACAAATTTACCGCAATAATCCCAAACAGATATACTGTAGTATTAGACACAAAACATAATCCTTTCAAACCTCGATTATATTGGGATACGATCACATATTTTCTCTATTTATGCGTGGGAATACTTGGGAACAGATTTCCTACATTAAAATCACTTTGAGAGGATTTCCTGGTGATTTTACAGCCTTTTATGTCCAACAACAAAAATGTTTTAAAATGTACATGCCATTACTAGCATGGCAGTCCACCTTTTGGACTAAATCTAAGGACCTAGAGGTATTAATGATAGATTTAATGGTAGATGGTAGATGAGACTGACACAGTTCTCTGAGTTCTGTAGCTCGTCAACATTAGATGTATTAAATATTTAATGTGCAATATGCTGACTTTGTACCCATATATCTAGAGTGCCTTCTGATTTCCCCCAGACTTCTCTAGGGGTGAACACTCACGTTATGAGAAACTGACAACACCCTTGTTGTTACCTCACAGAATGGAGCTAACTAGTAGCTACATAACTACTGGAAAGAAGCACGACTCCACAGCGGAAGCACACGAGGCCCAGCATCAATCTGAATAATAGATTATAGCCTACCAAAATAAAGAGGGTTGACAAAAATTATTTAGAACTGGTAAGAAAAAGCTATATACTGTAGTTATAACCGTTGCGCCTGGCATCTACTAGCATACCCTGTTCAAAGGCATTTGAATATTTTGTTTGCCCCTTTGAATGGCACACATACACAATCCATGTCTCAATTGGCTCAAGGCTTAAACATACTTCTTTAAGCTGTCTCCTCCCTTTCATCTACACTGATTTGAAGTGGATTTAACAAGTGACACCAATAAGGGTACATAGCTTCCACCTGGATGCACCTGGTCAGTCTGTGTCATGGAAAGAGCAGGTGTTCTTACTAATTTTTGTATAGTCAGTGTACATCCCTCATGACCCAAAAAGTTATTGATAATTTCAGTATCTTCTTTTTGTGGGTCAGGGCTGTTTGTTTAACCCACTCCAACTTCTCGTGACACACTTTAGGTCTGAGAGGAACTTACAGCAGTGGGACGCGGCATTCACTCCTTAATTAGGCTAATTGAAATGGCTCTATACTCAAACACCCGGGGACAGAAAATTCAGAGCAGCCAAGTAGCTACCGTCTTCAATTAGTGCGAGTGCTACTAATGTCAAGGATTGGTTTCACTTCACCAAAAACGATGTCTGCCCCGAGACTGATACGACACAGATAGTACCTAGATTCCAGAATCATCCCCATGGCTCCAGAAATCCATCAGTTCCCTATCGGCAAAAATGTCAACCCATCCTTTTATCAACAAAATCATGTGACATTATTATAGTGAGTGAAAAGGTGTCTAGTAACCTGTCACAAACTGTAATGGGTGCAGTGTTGTTTGTTCTCTTTCCTACCTGGATCCCTCCTGCTCCTCTTCTCTCCTTTCCTATTCCTCCCGAACACTGCTTTGAACATGTTCAACTGATTACAGGGAGTTCTGTGAAAGATAGTCAATACAAATATATTATTCCCTCTGCAAAAAGTGCTATTGTAGTAGCATGACCATATACTCCTAAATGAGGCAACACTAGTCATAGGAATATATGGATTATGATGAGCCCTAACGTATCCTCATCAGGCACAGTGGTCTGGAATGAAACCTGACAAAAAGGGAAATGTGGAGAATGGTACAAATGAATGGATGCAGCTCAGTGACAAATGGATTCCAGATTAGCAAAGGTGAATAGCAGAAAATGAGACTTGAAAACAAATGCGAGGCACATGCCGAAATACGTTTATTTCATCTAACGTTATTACTTACGAATTAATTCACACACGACACAGTAAAAAAAAACATTTTGTTGCAACAACTTTGACGCGTCACATGAACGATTATGTAAACTGTAACGTTGAACAATGTAACGGTTTGTCATGCCCCTGACACTTCACGCATCTAGAAGTTGGCCCACAAAACAGCCGACAACCTCACATTTAACAGTACAAGCAAAATATACCTGTTAAAAAAAGAAGAGTCAAGTTAAGTTCGTCGACGTTTCTTCAAAACAACGCATTTCCCTCCATAGCTATAGGAATGTTCATTGCATGAGCGGAGATGTGATCCATCCTCGAAGTTGGAGTTGCTGATGAAAGGCTCTGTCGTGCGCTTTCTGGGAGCTGGGTGCGCGCGCCCTCGAAGTGAAGAACGTTTGGATGACAAAATAAATAAATAAAATCACCAACACCTGCAATTCCATTCCACAGCTGATTTATTTAACAAAGCCTCATTTTCACAACTCTGAATCTTTTTTTAGTGTTTATGATACGCTCTTATTTAATCTTCATACACTTCCATTTGACACATGGCACATCTTTGCCAGTGTTGGACAACATACAACAGGGCGTTTTGGGGGGGAAATTCACACACTTAAATAAATCATTAAAAAAATTCACTAGACATCATATCATACACAGTCTACACATTGAATACAGTAATGTTCTGTAACACAGCATAACATTGTTTTTTAAATTTCTCTGTACAAATACTATTTGACATTTCACAGATATGACTTCATGATATATATTTGGCCAACATGGAAATTATTTATTTTACTCAAAATACAAATTCACATTATTTTCCTTTTGGCTGTAGTCGATTCACCAAGCTAGTTTTGAGATATTCACCGCCTTTACTATATCCATAACTGTCTTAGTTGATCAATTACAGCCAACATATATTGAACACCATGTTCATTTCTATTTTGAGTAAACTATCCCTTTAATGTTTATTTTTACGCAACACTCCTTCAGCACTCTCTCCATTCTCCACATTTCCAACCAAGCGGATGATTGGCTCATATCCAACCAACCTCATCATAAAGCCAACAGACCTTTCTTACTGCTGAGAAACACTAGAACAAACTATCCTGTAATAGAACACGTTCTTTGGCTGACATTACACCACTCCAGAAAACAACAAGCTCTTTCCCACTGGAACCACACACACACACGAGAACACGCACACTCATGTTCTTTCTGTCTCTCACATTTCTCTTTCTATCTCACACACACGCACAAACAGACTGATGAGTCAGTCCATGGTTCCTACATGGTTTCTCCACCCCTACACCCAGGAGTCAGGGGATCCAGTGTACTGGTTAGCCTTCTGAGAAGGCCTCCTCGTGGTGGAGTAGAAGTCCACGTAGTTAGTGGTGTTGGTATTGGATTTCAGTCTGTTAGATTGGGAGGTGTTGTATCGCTCTGTGGAGGTCAGGTTCTCCGGCTCGTCCTGGTAAGGCCCAGGCTCCTCCTCCCCGTAACCTTGCGGCGATGACAGATACATTCTGTAGTTGTTGTAAGTATTCCTATCCGGCTCGTCGGAGTAGAACACATCTTCCTGCTCGTAAAACAAAAGACAAATTCTTAAGACAAACTCAATCTCTTCAAGACAACAAACATGGGTCCTACATGAGAGTTGAGGGACTATTACACACAACCAGTGATGTAGTGGTAAAAAAAGAAAAGAAAATTGGTTGGTAATCTCTGATCGCAGTACGTAGTCCTATACTTTCAATGCATTTTTCCAGAAAAGGTGGGTAAACCCTCCTCCAAAACAGAAAATGTACCCTCCACTACACCACTGAACACAAATTGAAAGACCAAACTTTTAAGATACATTTAATCCATTGAACACAAGACAGGCTCTATGAGCACCACTACCCCCAATAAAGGACAATAGGGTTGTGTAATCTTATTTTAGGTAACTGAAAGAGAATTTAAAAGCCCAGTGCAGTCAGAATTGAGATTTTCCTGTGCTTTATATGCATTTCCACACTATGAGTTCAGAATAATACTGTGAAATTGAACAAATTATGATAATGCCCTTTAAGTCTAAGAGCTGTTTGAAATGAATGAAGTTTCAGCCTGTTTGGGTGGGATGGAGTTTGAGTACCCGGTATGTCACCAGGTGGGAAATTAGTTAATAGACCAATTAAACCTCTCTGCCAAAAATAGCCTGTTTTCTCCACTCAGACCACTCACAGGCTTAGCTAAATTCTTGCTAAGAAGCTATTGTTGTTAATTTTTGACACATTTAATTGAAAACAATCACAGTAAGATACTTGATTGTTACACAGAAATTATTTCATATTGAGATAAAAACAGCTGCATTGGACCTTCAAGACAACAGAACCACAACATATTTGTGTCTTACCTGGGACCTAGGATAGTCCTCTCTTGATGGTGAGGAATAGGACCCGATAAAATATGGTGTTTGCTTTTCTGACCCTGAAAGTGAAAAACAAAGAGAATACAAACATGAGGCATTGTTTAACTCCACTCTGTGTATGAAACATTCAAAATATATACAAATGTACAACGGAAAATGTACTGGCGATTAAAAAGACCATCATGGCTTACCTGTGTACTGGTTTTTGTGTAAACTGTTGTCTCCATAATATGTATCGAGTTGCATAGATGACTGAGCCCTCTGGTAGTTAGAGCTGTGTCTTCTGATCCCTAACATGGCAGGAGAGGAGGTTGCACTACCACCTGGGAAGACATTCCATTCATTCAATCACTCAACATTATATTTATAAACCACTGGTCAGAAAGTGCTTGACGGTAACCCGGGCCTAGACCTCAAAGAGCAAGCGGAAGCATAGTGGCAGGGAACAAACCTCGAGAGGAACCAAACCCGGAGGGAACATCCATTGTGGTGTGTGTTGATGAGTAGCTTGAACATGATAGTTGAGTGCTCTCACCTGATTGGCGGGGCACGGGGGACATCTGTAAGGTGCTAGTAGGCAGGGTTGGTTGAGACCTGTACCTGTCTCTCTCCAGAGTGGACACAGGAGTGATGAAATGACCGTGGTGCCATCCGTCCTACAACAGAGATAATTGCAACTCAGGACAGTGATATTTTACATCTGCAAAACTGTATTTTAAGGTATTTTATCATAGATCACTTCCGGTTTTTCCAAGGTAAAATGGAGCCAAGTCTCTAACTTTTGATATTAGTTAAGCGATTATACCAAAACCACAGTGATCTGACCTGTTTGTAGAGGGTGCGCAGGTCCCTGTACTGCCACAGCGTGTTGAGGACCTGAGCAGCCGCCTTCACCACCTTCATAGAATACCCCTTCCCCCTGCCCTTACTGATGTCCACCAACTTCTCGATGCCCCCCGTGTCTGCCAGGGCCTTGGCGTTCTCCATGTTCCTGCTGGTGACTTCGTGGAGCGTGCAGCAGACAGACGCCACCGTCTCGTCAGATAGCAGGGAGGGGCTTCCTCCAGGGAGACGGTTCACCAGGTCCCGCATCGCATACTTTCCTGGGAGGGGAGACAGGGGGCATGAAGGACTTATAAGTGTGTGTGTGAGAAAGAGAGAGAGTTTCTGTGTGTGTGTGTGTGTGTGTGTGTGTGTCTGACCTATAAGCTCCTTGTTCCTGCTGTCCAGGGCCATGTTCCTCAGAGCGGTGGCCACAGAGCAGACCACCCTGTCGTTGTCCATCCTCAGCAGCTCCACCAGGATAGGAAGCCCCTTCTCCTTGCGCACCGCCGCACGGATGTACGCCGCAAACTGCACACAGGGTATTATGATTTCAATCGTATTTTTATTTGACCTTTATTTACCCAGGAAGTCCAATTATGTTATTACAGCACCATTATCATTCAATAACACCAGATAAACAGTGTAAAGCGATGCACAACAGACATGAGCGTCAGGTGGGGGTTGTTGGTCTCTTGCGAAATAGATTTTCTCAATGAGACATCTTAATGAGACTAACCTGTATAAACAAAGGTTACAATGAAACAAAAAAGCAGTACACCTTCCAGTTTCCAGCAGAGAGGTTCTGAAGGGATCCAGCGGAGCCCTCCAGGGTGGCAGGGTTGGAGCTCTCTGCCAGCAGGCTGAGGTAGGGCTTCACCACGGCCGGGTGCCACAGCATCTCTGCCCCCCGCGGAGGCTTACCAAACCCCGGGATGGGTCCCACGCCGTCCCACTGAAAGCATAATGAAGAGCATGAGCGGGATATAGGCAGTCAGTTCTAATCAAATCTTGGAGGACAAACACCACAGAATGGAAGAAACGTTGTCCTCTGTCGCAACACTAACTACCGAGTTCCAAACTGCCTCCGGAGCTTCATGAAATGGGTTTCCATGGTCGAGCAGCCGCACACAAGCCTAGGATCAACATGCGCAATGCAAAGAGCCGGCTGGAGTGGTGTAAAGCTCGCCGCCATTGGACTCTGTTTGGTGGAGGAGGAATAATGGTCTGGGGCTGTTTTCATGGTTCGCGTTAGGCCCCTTAGTTTCAGTGAAGGGAAATCCTAACGCTACAGCATACAATGACGTTGTAGACGATTCTGTACTTCCAACTTTGTGGGAACAGTTTGGGGAAGGCCCTTTCCTGTTTCAGCATGACAAAGCCCCCGTACATGAAGCGAGGTCAATACAGAAATGGTTTGTCGAGATCAGTGTGGAAGAACTTGACTGGCCTGCACAGAGCCCTGACCTCAACACCATCGAACACCTTTGTGATGAATTGGAAAGCCTACTGCGAGCCAGGCCTAATCACCCAACATCAGTTCCCGACCTCACTAGTGCTCGTGGCTGAATGGAAGCAAGTCCTCACAGCAATGTTCCAACATCTAGTGGAAAGCCTTCCCAGAAGAGTGGAGGCAGTTATGGCAGCAATGGGGGGACCAACTCCATATTAATGCCCATGAGATGTTCGACGAGCAGGTGTCCACTTACTTAGTGTACATAGTGTATCTTAGCTAATGTTCTGTGTTAATTCTAACACATTTCCAGGCGCCTTTATCATAGGTGTCGGAGTGTGACTTAGCCAAGGAAAGCGGATAACCCCTACTATACACACCTTATCATCCAGCCAGCCCCTCTTCTTCTTCTTCCTCTTCTTGCCCCAGCAGAGGTAGTCTAGGTCCTTACTGGGGGACCCGTAGCCCAGCAGGGCATCCAGTTCCTGAGTCCCCAGCAGGCGAGACGAGGGCATCTCTATCTCCAGACGGTAGGACAGGTTCCTCAGAGTACACACACAGTTCTCCACAATCTGGGAGAGGAGGGGGAAGCATTTCAGCGATGCACACAATATACACACACACACACACACACACAAAGGGGGTAAGATCAGGAACTTCAAGTTGGGATAGCAGAGATGGATGGGCAGATACTGAGTGAAGAGGACTGGTCTAATTCTGGGTAAAGTAGAGGGGGTTCAGGCGGGTGAGGTGCATGTCATTGTTTCTGGACTAGCCTAAATGTACTACTCTTATAGTAAGCCCACCTTGCTGTCGAAGTCAGAGGTGCTAACGCAGGCCTTGAGGACATAGAGAAGTGAATCCACCAGCCCCTCACAACACCTCAGCTGACCCCTGGCCTCCTCTCCTGCTGAACTCAGGTTCCTGTAGCAAAACACAGTAGAAAGGTGAACAATACATCCACTTATACAATACATTAAGGGTTACACACACACACACACACGCCCACACACACGCCCACACACACGCCCACACACACGCCCACACACACGCCATTTAGCAGACACTTTAATCCAAAGCGATGTACAGTCATCTGTTCTTACAGGGATGACTTCCTCACTCCTCACCTGAGGCAGCCGGTGGTGTTGCGCAGCAGGAGAGAGGAGTGGAACTTGGTCTCCTCTCGGTAGTTGCTGCTGCTCCAGCCGGAGTGGGGGATGACCACAGTGTTGGTCAGGGTGCTCAGAGCGTCCCTGATGATGGTCATCTTGACCGCGTCGCACGACGACAGGTTCCACAGCACCCCTAGTGGTAAACGGGGATAGGCACGGATGTAGTGAGCAGAGGACACGTGCTGAGGTGGGGCCATAAGGTTGTATCCAGTCAGCCCTCACTTGATAATGCAGAGACAGGCAAGAAATACTGTATCAGCAAGCAGGCATATAGACCTCTCAAACTCAACTCTGGACCTCAAAGCCAGTTCCACTACGTTTTTTTCATTGTTCCCCTCTAATCAGGGACTGATTTAGACGGGTACAATGAATGAACAGGTAGAACAGAAAACCAGCAGGCTCCGGACCTCGTAGGGTAAGAGTTGAATACCTCTGGTCTAGACAGCCATAAAAACAGGCAGACAGCAACAACAAAAAAAGACAGAGACAGACAGTGAGGCAGAGAAACGTACCAGTGACGAGCTCCCGGACTTCGTTGTCGGTGGTCTTCCTCAGCAGTCTGAGCAGAGCGGGGACGCCACCAGAGTTCCTCAGGGCCACCTTGTTGTCGTCTGTAGCCTTGCCATAAACCAGGTTCCTCAGGGCTCCGCAGGAACTCTTCTGCACCTCCACAGCTTTGTGGTCCAGCAGGTCCACCAGGTGCTGGATACCTCCCAGGTGACATACCTGTTAGAAGAGGGTCAAGGTCACACACACCTGGAGCTGACAAAAAAAGTATAATCAATAACACAGTTACTTAAGCAAGAAGGCCCGAGGGGGTGTGGTATATGGCCAATTTACCACGCCTAAGGGCTGTTCCCTAGAACGACGCAACGCAGAGTGCCTGTATACAGCCCTTAGCCGTGGTATATTGGCAATATACCACAAACAACCGAGGTGCCTTATTGCTATTATAAACTGGTTACCAATGTAATTAGAACAGTAAACCATTTTTTGTCATACCCGTGGTATGCATTCAGGGGTCAAACCACCCAGCTTATATTCATGTTTTTAGGACTATCCTTTGTATTAATTCACTTTTTACTGCAGTGGGCTAAATCAGGGTCACACAGAGTGATTCTTGGTAGTCTTTAACCAATCTACTTTGAAACAAAAGTATATACCTCACAGACATGGTTATGGGCTTAAAGTAAATAAGACAACTGTACCATGTCAGATAGAGTTGAACTGTATTACATTTTGAGTTTGCATCCCAATATTACACATCACAGAAGACTGAAATATAACAAAACCGTTTGACATTTTCTGAAAATAAATATATATTTTTAAATTATGAAATTGTGAAAAATATTAATGACATTCCACCCATGACACCACTAGAGTGCGATTTGGTCATTCGACTGCAGAAAAGGGTTGTGTTTGTGCTTTCAAATCCTCTCTAGGGAAGGACTTCCCATCCCCATATAGTCTGTGTGATCATACACGTCAGCTGAGAGGTTAGGAACAGACAGGGACAGACATCCGGTTACCTCCACTTTGATGCGGTTGTCTCCGTAACACAGGTGCTGGAGGTAGGCTGCAGCATTGGCCTGGACCGAGGGGAAGTGATGCTGCAGCATGTGGATCACCTCAGGAAGATCGGGGTCACGCCATGCAAACTCCCTACAGAGGGCAGGGAGGGAGAGCGAGCGGGAGGGATATAGAGGGAGAGAAAGAGATAGCAGGACAGATAAGGGGAGAGGGAGAGAAAGAGATGGTAGGAGAGAGATAAGGGGAGGGAGAGAAAGTGAGTCTAAAAGCAATTTTCAATCTATCGCTTCCAACATCAATGACACGTCATTTGATTTGAATTCATCAATAACATGTCTGGATGTAATCATCACGTGGCTCAACGTGTGTGTGTGAGTGTGTGATGGTGCGTTGTGTATTTGTACCTAGGATCCTTTTGTATACTGTCTATGGAGGGGGATCTTGTGGCAGCCCTGTCGACCAGACCAGAGTGCCTGGAGAAAGAGGTCTCATTGGGCCCCTGTCCCTGCTGGGAGACCCTGTAGGGGTCTGCGTATGACCCTGCGGTGTTCAGCCCATAGCTGCTTCTTTGGTACGCCAGCGTGCTGCAATGGCTTGTGGTCCTCTGGAGGGTCCGCTGAAGGTTCTCCGCACCTGGGAATACAAAGAGGCAGATATATTCAGGATGGGTCGTAGCCTACACACACACACACACACACACGCGCACACACTTCTCCACTTTGAGTCTGTATAACTGCATCGCCATGTGTCTTAGAAACGACAGCCCACATATGAGTATCTTGTTGACTGTAGACTACAAACTAGTCATTACACACCGTGCAAGTCTCTGGTCCCAATGGTTCTAGCCATGTGCAGTTGTGTCTGCTACTAGTGTGTTGCAGTACCCGTGAGTGTCCTGTAGATAGCGCTGTGCGATCCGTGGTGGGCGTGGGTGGGGCTGTGATACAGGGGGCTTTGGAAGGCTCTGTCGTCGTAGACAGGCGTGACGTGGCAGTCAGGAGACATGGCCATCCTCATATCCTGGTCCAGTGGGCTGTGGTGAGTGGCGTAGGAGCTGTGCAGGCCTGGACACACACACAGCAGGAGAACATGAATAGTCATGACATTATTTACACTGTCAGCTGTCAAGATGGACTTGGAGGACAATGTTGTGGGTGATGGAAGGTGGAGAAATGGGGGTGAATTTCTTCATCAACCCTAAAATCAACCTTAAATCTAAAATTAATATTACAATCTGTAATCAGTTCTGTCGTATGTTGGTTGTGAATGGTTCATTCTAGGCTGCTGTAGTGTGAAAGTAGATCTATCTTCATGGTTGAGGTTGATGTAAGTGGTTTAGTATTTTATTAGGATCCCCATTAGCTACTACCAAGGCAGCAGCTACTCTTCCTGGAGTCCGAACAGGGTTCGAACAGTTACATCACAACAACAGCCTACATCATTAAATAAAACAATACAACATTCAAGACATTATTACTGTAATATTACAAATTACAATATAAAATCCACAATACCACAACATTACAATGTGTGTGTGTAGAGTGTCTGTGTTAGAGTGTGTATGCTTGTGTTTGTGTGTGTGTGTGTGTGTGTGTGTCTCTTCACAGTCCCCAAGTCCAGAACAGACTCTGGGGAAACACGCGGTACTAAATAGAACCATGACCACATGGAATAATTTCACATCAGGTAACTCAAACTAGCAGTAAAATCAGATAAAACAACACCTCACAGCACAACGCGGTCAGAAAGAGAGTTCCACGTGGTCATGGTTCTATTTAGTACCGCGTGTTTCCCCAGAGTCTGTTCTGGACTTGGGGACTGTGAAGAGAGCCCTGGTGGCATGTCTTGTGGGGTATGTCTGGGTGTGTTAGCTGTTTGAACAGACGGTTCGGTGCTTTCAACACGTCAATACCTCTCACAAAGACAAGTAGTGATGCAAACTATCTCTATAACTTTGAGCCATGAGAGTGTAACTGTAATTTGCCTATGTCCTTCTTTGCAGCACTTGACCATATATCTGGGCAGTAGTCCAGGTGTGATGAAACTATGGCCTGTAGGACTTGTGTAGTTGATTGTGATGTCAAGAAGACCGAGCAGCGCTTTATCACGGACAGACCTCTCCCCATCTCAGCTACCGTTGCGTCAATATGTTTTGACCATGACAGTTAACAATCTAGGGTTACACCAATCAGTTTAGTCTCCTCAACGTGCTCAACTGCCCCATTATTCATTCGATGAGGTTTAGGGTTTAGCGAATGATTTGTCACAAATACAATGCTGGTTGAAGTGACCACACCAACGCTAGAGTGCGTCTTGGATGGTGCAACCTCTTTTAAAAGCTCAACCTATTGAGATGTACTGTGCAGTATAGGCCTACGGCCAACAAGAATCCCCTGCATGCCTCTGCTTCAATGTAATGAGCTGTAAAAGGCTATGCTTTATGGTTCTCCAGGGCGCACTTGATTTACTTTGCCAGCAGGCTCCTTTCTTTTGGCCCTGTAAAATAGATGGAAACCAATCCATGCTGCTTTGTCATTTACCAAACACCCCCACAGCAGAGCAGTGCTCTGAATGACTCTGGCGACGCCTCAAATGGCACCCTATTGCCTATATAGTGCACTACTTTTGCCCAGAGCCCTATGGTTAACCTCCGAACAAGGGATTTATAAAACAGGGCTATGTGGGTCAGTAGGGTAGGCTCAGTGATATGATGCGCTGCAGGATGGATCAGGATAAAGGACAAAACACATCTCTGTCGCCACACTACAGATCTAGTATTTAGTTCATATAATCCCTTTCAAACAGAAACCAATGGATCTCTACAGAGCTAAATCGATTCAGAAAGGCAAGTTCTCCGCACGTAAATAAGAAGAGAGACTGGTACCGTTTTACCCTTTTCAATAATATTTTTCCTACCCTTGAACCAGCATAAAATGACCCTTTAAAGCTAGAATCTTTACTTGCCACATCAATTTTTGGACTTATAAAGGAATGATACTGTATATACCCATTGATTCTTGAAGAATATAACTTAAATAAATGCCTCATGAATTTGGTTCAATAGTTTTAGGCCTACCCCTTCAGAACAAAAAATATAAGCTTTTTATACTCCAATGTTTGTAAACAAAGCAAATGTAAATAAACACTGTATAGCAGGGTTCCCCAACTAGTGGCCTGCATAAAAGAGATACTGTATATGAGATTGTATACAAATGTAAGCAATGTTAGACATTATGATGTTTTGGTCAAATATTTGTTTGGGCTTCTTGCGGTCAATTTGCAGTCTACAAATGATTTGTAATTATGTTCCGGCCCTCTGACCATCCCCTCAGAAAAAATCCTCCCGCGGCTTAATCTAGTTGATGATCCCTGCTGTATAGCCTGAAAACATGGTTCAAACTACTATTATTATGTTGATGGATGGTCAGTCCTTGCATGCATAGCTTTGCATTTGAGAGTGGTTCAATTTATCCAGGCCCATCCCTCAGCTTTTTACCAAAACACAGGCGGGTGACAGCTTTGTTTGTTATTGTTTTAATTAAGGATTCCAGCTTTAAGTGCATGTGTGTGTGTGTGTGTGTGTGTGTGTATGCATGAACGTGTGTGCATGTGTGTGTTTCGAGGCAGAGTCCTGCTGTATGACTAACCAGTGAGGCTGTCAGGCCGTGACAGAGGCAGGGCGGTCCTCTCGTAGAGCCCGTAGGCGTCATGTATGTAGGGGAGAGCCTGAGCCCCCTGGCGGGGAAGTGTGGAACCGTAGTGCTGGGGCACAGCCGTCATACAGGACCTCAGAGGAGAGCCAGACAGCCCCCTACCCTCCACCAAAGACAGTGTAGACCCCAGGTGCCCGGAGACACTACCCATCGCCTGTTGAGGTGAGGTGGCATGACTGGCGCTCCCCGGAAGGGGGCTGGTCCGGAGAGGAGAGTCACCGTTCCCGTTCCTCTGGTGGGTGGGGGAGTAAGGAGAGGTGGCGCGCTGGAAGGAGGGGGTGGTGCCTGGACCGGGCAGGGAGGAGGGGGGCATGGTGGTCCCGGGGAAGATGCTGGCGAGGGGTTTGGGCTCGGTGAGGATGGGTGAGCCGTAGGCGCTGCCGCCCTGGGAGGTGCGGAGAGAGACCCGGGACGGGGACACGGCGCCCCCCACACCACACACAGGAGACTGGCCCCGGGAGGAGAGGGAGCCCATCCTCCTCATCACCCGCCCTGACGCTGAGACCTGGGATAGGAGGGATGCAGGAAGCAGGGTGAGTGGGGGAGAGATATGGACAAGGCACGACACACAGGAAAGCCAATTCAGTCCTTGATACATATGGTTATCTTTAACTTTGAGTTGCATACAGTTTGAGTAGGTTAACTAAGATATTATATAAATGGGCAGGCTTTTAAAAGGTTATATAATATGAATACGTGGGCATATAAATAGGTTGTCTGTCTCTTCACAGTAGGTTTACAGTACTGTTTACATCAATGATGTCGCTCTTGCTGCTGGTGATTCTCTGATCCACCTCTACGCAGACGACACTATTCTGTATACTTCTGGCCCTTCTTTTGACACTGTGTTAACAACCCTCCAGGCGAGCTTCAATACCATACAACTCTCCTTCCGTGGCCTCCAACTGCTCTTAAATACAAGTAAAACCAAATGCATGCTCTTCAACCGATCACTGCCTGCTCCTGCCCGCCTGTCCAACATCACTACTTTGGACGGCTCTGACTTAGAATATGTGAACACCTACAAATACCTAGGTGTCTGGTTAGACTGTAAACTCTCCTTCCAGACTCACATCAAACATCTCCAATCCAAAGTCAAATCTAGAATTGGCTTCCTATTCCGCAACAAAGCATCCTTTACTCATGCTGCCAAACATACCCTTGTAAAACTGACCATCCTACCAATCCTCGACTTCGGTGATGTCATTTACAAAATAGCCTCCAAAACCCTACTCAATAAATTGGATGCAGTCTATCACAGTGCCATCCGTTTTGTCACCAAAGCCCCATTTACTACCCACCACTGCGACCTGTACACTCTCGTTGGCTGGCCCTCGCTTCATACTCGTCGCCAAACCCACTGGTTCCAGGTCATCTACAAGACCCTGCTAGGTAAAGTCCCCCCTTATCTCAGCTCGCTGGTCACCATAGCAGCACCTACCTGTAGCACGCGCTCCAGCAGGTATATCTCTCTAGTCACCCCCAAAACCAATTCTTCCTTTGGACGCCTCTCCTTCCAGTTCTCTGCTGCCAATGACTGGAACGAACTACAAAAATCTCTGAAACTGGAAACACCTATCTCCCTCACTAGCTTTAAGCACCAGCTGTCAGAGCAGCTCATAGATTACTGCACCTGTACATAACCCATCTACAATTTAGCCCAAACAACTACCTCTTTACCTACTGTATTTATTTATTAATTTATTTTGCTCCTTTGCACCCCATTATTTCTGTCTCTACTTTGCACTTTCTTCCCCTGCAAACCAACCATTCCATTGTTTTATTTATATTTTATTTTTATTTATTTTTTTTTATTTTTTTTATTTTTTTACTTGCTGTGTTGTACTCACTTCGCCTCCATGGCCTTTTATATTTTTATTTATTTATACATATATTTGTTTGCCTTCACCTCCCTTATCTCACCTCACTTGCTCACATTGTATATAGACTTATTTTTAATTTTTTTTCACTGTATTATTGACTATATGTTTGTTTTACTCCATGTGTAACTATGTGTTGTTGTATGTGTCGAACTGCTTTGCTTTATCTTGGCCAGGTCGCAATTGTAAATGAGAACGTGTTCTCAATTTGCCTACCTGGTTAAATAAAGGTTAAATAAAAAAATAAAATAAATAAATAGGTGGGTTAGTGTATATTGGCTACCTGTGCGGAGGCCTGTCCCTCTGCCCGGGAGCTCCTGCTGTGACTGGGGCTTCCCCTGGGGCCGCTGCCTGACAGCACGTGTCTGGGATCTGACAGAACCACGTTCTCTCTGCTCACACTGTAGTAACTCATACTGCTGTCCTGGTAGCCACTGTCTGCATACGACGTCATATGGGCCACAGATCCTGTGAGAGGGAGGCGAGGGGAGAGGTAGAGGAGAAAGGGAGGAGAGGGGGATGCAGGAGAGAGGAGAGGAGAAAGATGGGAGGGAGGGAGGAGAGGAAGCAGAGGACAGAATGATGTTTGCCTTGTTGGTCTTCAGGTCTATTTCAGAGCTAGGCTACACAGTGAATGAGCATTTATGCAATCAATACATTCATAATGAATACAGCATCCCACGGTATGTAAAAGATAAGTGCCCATTTAAAGAAGTATTGTCACTAAGTTACGGAATGCGCCCGCTTAGGATGATATACTGTTTATTGTGCATTTTATGGCCAAATGAAAGCTGTCGTTACATTAGTTGTAGATGTTGTCTTAATATTTAATTAGTAAACCACTGCTACGTTATATACTGCATGTTGTGTCGCAGTACCTGGTATACTTTGATGTTATTCCACAGCTACTTTTTATTTCAAAGAATTTTCTGTCTTTTGATTTCAAAGCATTTTCAGTTTTTTTTAATTTCAAAGCATTTCTGCCTTTTGACTTTCAAACCTTTTCCCCCCCTTTTTGATGTCATCATTCCTGCGAGTTAAAAAAAAAAAAAAAAAAAAATCCATCTAGCCCTAAACACTCTATATTCTCCACGCTAAATCTAAACTGTCCCAAAAAAATGAAGAAGGCAGATGAAAAAGAGGATGCAGGAAGTAACAGACCCTCACTGTCATGCAGGGATGCCCTCTCCACTTCGGGGAGGTAGAGTGACCCGTGACCCTGATCAGCTCGGAAGAGACGGGAGGGTGACTGGTGAGAGCTGTCCATTACAGCAGCCCGGTGCTCTCCCATATCAGACACATCTACTGAGGAAAACAAGATGGCGTCATGTCAACCTGTGTCCTGTGATCGCTATCGAGATTGTTTAAAATCACAGGAGATTGGTGACACCTTAACTGGGGAGAACGGTCTCGTGGTAATGACTGGAGCAGAATAAGTGGAATGGTATCAAACACATGGTTTCCATGGTTTCCGGGTGTTTGATGCCATTTCATTTGCTCAATTCCAGCCCTTATTATGAGCCGTCCTCCCCTCAGCAGCCTCCTGTGGTATAAACGTAACTTACCTCAAAAGCAGTTTATGATGGGACTCGCTACATGCCCTTGTACCTGCACTTCCATTGGGCAACCCTATGGGTGTCTACACAATAGGATTTCAATAGGGGTCAATGTGATTTTAATATGGGAGAAGCTGTACCTGTGGATCTCCAAGCAAAGGACTTCTCTGATGAGTCACTGTAAAGAAGAGAAGGTAGTAAAATAATGGAGGGAAGGGGGTGGGGCAGGACAGGCATGGAGAGGAGATGAGAGCTAGATCAACATGACAGTTTACAACTTAATCCTGTGTTTGTATTTGTGTGTTGCATGTTGTGCGTTCAGTGAGCCTGGATAAAGGCATTACTGTAGCTACTCATCATCAGTAGCTCCAATGTAGGTGACATGCTGAGAAACAGGGTCAGGGCTCTGTGTGTGTGTGTGTGTGTGCGTGTGTGTACCTGCTACTGGCATCATCCTCATCGGCAGGCGACTCAGCTCCCAGCATGCACCTCTCCAGTTGACTGGCGACGATCTGACGCTCCTCCTCCAACTCCCGGGTCAGACGCTCAAACTGGAGCTCCTACGGCAACACGGAAGGGACAAACGGTAGAATCATACTCGCCGAATGACACTTTCTTTCACTGACAACAGCTTCCACTGTGATAACAATAACCAAGGTACACAGCCTTTGGCATGCTCACTTTGCGTCAATTTTAGAGCATTTTAATGTTTGACCTGTAAAATATCTATGGTCAAAAAAAGAGGCTTTGTGGCATTAAGGTCAGAGCTACTCAGATTCATCAGGCAGATTTCCCGCTGAACAGGGACGGGTGTTTCTTAATTTGTTTGTTACAAGTCAACATTATTATAAGAATTCAATTAAAAACCCTTCAGTGCTACAAATGTCTAAAAATGTGTATATAGACTAGGCAGACTTTATAGGCCATGAGGTGAGACTAACCGCTAAATGACGAAGCATCATCTAATGGAAGCAATCAGTGGCACAGTGGCAGCCAGCCACCAGCTTGAGCAGGATGGGTTCTTATCAGGATGGGAATAATCCCTCCTCCCATGCCAAGCAGTGCCAGGTTGTGTCTAGTACTGTACCAGCTGAGTGGTGAACTGGAGGGGTCACTGACTGACTGCCCATTGTCACAGGGTCACAAACACAAAGTGTCTCTGTCTAGTGAGAGGCGTCGACCCCGGAAGCTCAGATCCTGTCTGATGTACACACACCAGAGAGAACCAGACGACTTCTGCAACACACTGGAATCCTGCAAACCCACAGGAATGTCAGCCAAAGACAGAGTGACTGAGTGCAACACACACACAGAGAGCGCACACACACTCACACCAGAGAATTACTGGGCTCAACCAAGCACATCACACAAGCAAACACACACACAATAAATACAAGGGGGGGGGGGGAAACATATACACACATTAACACACACACACACACTCCCTGACAGCTGTCTAACTTCAACAGTTTGCAGCGCATTAGGGACCTTAGTGAAATACGGGCAGGGCAGCAGGGTGGGTGATGTAACTGGATTGAACCAGCCTGGCTGGCCTGGTGCTTTAACTCCACCTACAGATCTAGATCAAATCAAATCAAATCAAATCAAATTTTATTACATTTACATTTAAGTCATTTAGCAGACGCTCTTATCCAGAGCGACTTACAAATTGGTGCATTCACCTTATGACATCCAGTGGAACAGCCACTTTACAATCAAAAAGAAAGGAGGACCAAGGCACTCTTCATATAATTAATTAAAATGCCTTTATTAGTATGGCATGTTCAATAGAAACAAAGTTGTTTAAAAACCGACGCGTTTCGGCTGCATGGCCTTCGTCAGGGAGTACAGAAAAAAGAGAATACAATGTCCTCTTTTGAAAGGCTTTTCCAATTAGCCCTAATTAGAAGAGGGAGTGGTTACCAATAGTGCATCTAAATCTTTTAAGGGGGGGGGGGGGGGGGGGGGGTGAGAAGGATTACTTTATCCTATCCTAGGTATTCCTTAAAGAGGTGGGGTTTCAGGTGTCTCCGGAAGGTGGTGATTGACTCCGCTGTCCTGGCGTCGTGAGGGAGTTTGTTCCACCATTGGGGGGCCAGAGCAGCGAACAGTTTTGACTGGGCTGAGCGGGAACTGTACTTCCTCAGTGGTACACATACACATGGTTAGCAGATGTTAATGCGAGTGTAGCGAAATGCTTGTGCTTCTAGGATAGAGATGAGAGATGGACCATTCCCGGAAAACTAAAACAGCGGGGCACAGTATTCATCCAACATACTGGTACCAAACATTCCATGACAACAACAAGAAAACCATCAAGACTTAATTCTTACTAGAACGTCTTGTTCTCTTGGGACTTTTGGCACTAACATGGCATCCGCTGATTTTTCAAACGTCTTACTGGGTTTGACAATTTCTGAATGGCTACTTGCTCATTCAGCATACTGTTTGCTACAGCATCCGATGGACTCCTACTGCTATTCAGTATGAAAATGCTGATTTTGCACAGATTACTACTGCGGCTCATCATACTACTGCAGTTAGCTGACCCCCACACTTCTGCTGACTCTTTACAAAATCTGACAGAATTCAAGAGAGAAACCCCATTAGAAAACACTTAGCCTAAAGCCTTAGGTGTCGAAATACGTCAAAACAGCACGGCCATACTCACGCAGCAATAGAGTGTACGCAACAACAACAGAAATGAATCCATTTTTTTTTTTTTACTAAAAGATACACGAAAATCTATAAAATCTCATCAGGAAGACACTTCCAGTTTTCAGAATGAGACGACAACGAAAAAGATACTGCATTCATTTACAGTTTTGTGGCGGGTTTGATTGAACGTCTGGAATATTGTGACATTCACGTTAGTCATCACTCATTTCTGTACTAGCACTCAGGAGGACAGAACAGTGAGGCAGCCTACACTGTGCATCTGTAAATCCTTTATCTGTAAGCACTCTGCTTTCCCACAATTCTGATTGAGCGACAGTCTCAGAAAACACTGCTTGATCAATGGAGGTTATCTCCTTGTACATTCTAGCATCTCTAAATGCATAATATAACAGCAGAAGGGAAAAGGGGAGGGACAAAGACTCATAGAACTAGATCGAGATGGGGAAAGAGACAGAGAGAGAGACAGAGAGAGAGACAGAGAGAGAGACAGAGAGAGATCGGGAGGGAATGCGATTCATTCCTTCTGCGAGAGCACGAGAGGAGCAAAGGAGGGAGCTAGTCATACCTGTTCTTTGACCGAGGCCAGTAGGTTGTTGGTGCTGGTGTCTGCTTGGCTGTGCCCGCTCGGTCCCTCTCTGGCCGGCAGAGACCCTTCCCCCTCCTCCCCCATCTCCGCTGCCCGCTGCTCCGGGGATGGCATCCTCCACCCTCTGCCCTGTGGAGACATGCCCAGTACACATTACACAGACAATATGTTACTGTCCAGCACTAAAACCAAAACAAGGACTGCAGTGCATGGAAGGCCCAATTGCTTGCCATGACATTTTGCTACTTATTGGCAATACATGCATGCACTTCCACCAATGTGACAGGCTGAGAAGCACTGCACAGCACTTCAACTAGAAGCCTGTGTACAATAGCAATACAATTACTACAGCCACTGTCAATGGTATGTCAGCTCTCCCAATGCAAGATGATGCTGCATTACTTCAGGGCATTGGTGCAGCCAGTTCAATGAAAATGGAATGTGAGGTCAATGCATGATAGTATGATGATACACTGAAGCTATAAACCCATGACAGATACATTGTAACAAACAAAATCACCGTGTTTGAAGTTTGAACACGCAAGAGAAAATGTACACGGCGCATATGGATATTGAGAAGGTGAATCATCCGACTCTACCTAGGTTAAAATGATAGGGATCATGTATTTACAATTCTGCAACAGCTGCTTACTTACGAGGCACGAGCTAGTGCGATTCCTTAGCCGCCAGATGTTGCTGATGTACTGTTCAGGGTATACGTCCGTCAGGAATCCATTTTCCATACGACCGCGACAGCTTCATTTTGCAAACAGTGTCGCTAAGACTACATTACTACTTCATCCGTTAGCAATTATTCAAGCAATATTCCATGCATTGGCGAATGTCAATATTACTATTGATGTATCTGCCTTGGCTGTCCAAAATCTACCCAGCTACGGTGCAATTGACTTCTGTGGCACTCACCCACGATTCAGGATAGATGTGACGTCACCATGCGGTTTGTACACGGAGGTATTTATATGGTAATTCGCTGGGGCCATAGGAATACAACACACTGTTTTCACCTTACAAAATAATAGTTTAATCAACAGATATATGACATTTAAAGTGGTGTTTTTTTCCAAATAAATATTGAATGAAATGAATATGCTATCATATTTTATTGTTGTAATGTAATGAGCCATATGAATAGAATGAATTTGATTGCATATTATTTCTGTTCTATAACCTGTACGAAGCTATGTGATAGTTTTATATTGTACTTGTCAATAGGCATGATTATTAACACTAGTACTGTTCTGACAGTGTAGCTAATTACCACTTAATCAAGAAAGAGCACGAGGGGTACATGCACATGCTAATTTATTTTAATGACATATTCACTCATCACTTTAAGAAAGATGTGAGAATCACACATTGACTGTGTTAAAGTGGACCTCTCCACCAATGAAAAACTAGGGAAGATTATTACTGTGTATATTTACTGTGCTAAGTGGAAAATGTCTTCAAGCTACATGTACCTTCACGTAGGGCTGGGCGATAGCGTGAATACCGGTATGGATCAACATGTCATCTATAAAAAAAATTTTTTTATTAAGTGCTAAATAACTGAACAGTTCAACAAATTGGACTACTTCACTGTCACTTTTGTCCTAGTTGGGTTGAGAATAAAACCATCATGGAGAAAGCCTGTTAAAATAACTTAGAACTCATTTGTTGCCATTCTAGTCTCATGCACTAATAATAAAACATATTTGGATCTTGTATTATTCAGAAACATAAAATACCGTCAAATATCACCATACCGTTGTAAACTATAGTGATATAATTTTGGCCATATCGCCCAGCCCTACCTTCACGTCAAAGCAAAACCATTTTTACTTCAGAGCAAACAATATCATTGCACGATACAATTGCCACTATTCCCTAAATATGTAGAATGAATTGACACCGTTGTTTGAACATCAGAAAAGGTTTCTATCTATCTATGGAATCAATGGCCACCATAACTTCATAACACTGAACCATATCCTGGTATGAGATAGGCTGGGATCTTGGCTGGGAGGGCATCTCTTCAGAATAAAGTAGATTCATTGGCATTTCTGTCTTCCATTCCAAACCATGTCTGCCTTCCCATGACAAGTGAATCACTTAGCACCCATGTTTCCATGTTTTTTTGGCAGCGCTCTCGGTTTCCGATCCTATTCAACACGAGAGCTGAAAAGCGTGAGCCACAAACGTCTCCTTTGTGTGTCCGTACAGTAGGCCTTGTTCACAAACAATCTTCACAGCACCGAAACCCTTTTTTTACACCACAAATAGAAACTCCAGTGTACAGTACTGTTTCATAGTCACACAATTCATCTTCCAATTCAAGGACGATAATATAAACATGACAAGCATCAACAAGCTGTGTCGGTGTTCTGAGAACAACATTACACGGCGTAAAAAACAAAAGACAACAATAATAAATAAATGAACAGAGAAGGTACCGTTGCATAATTACAAAACATAACAGTCGGGATGTACAGTTATGAGAGAAAGTGTGTCACTCAGAGAGAGAGAGAGAGATAGAGAGAGAGAGGGAACAGACAGTAGAGTGAATGGCATGTGTGGGTGTGTGTATCCACTGTTGTTTTCTACCCCAGATGGACCTCTTCTGTTCTCCTCCCTATTCCAGGTCTTCATCCTCAGGTGCGATGGTGCTCGTCTGTTCAGAGGTCACACCTGAAAGACAACACACACACACACACACACACACACACACACACACACACACACACACACACACACACACACACACACACACACACACACACACACACACACACACACACACACACACACACACACACACACACACACACACACACACACACACACACACACCGGTTGGTCATATGTAATAATGGTAAACATTCAAAATGCATTAAATCCCGTAGCCAACCCATATGAGTCATGTTTGGCATTAGTCCAGAATTTCCATATGGTATGAAATAAACACTTTAATTGTTTGATTAAAGGTTGTTTGATTTATCAGAATAAACATATAGTGCTGCTGCTAATTCCTCCAAAATACTTGTCGAGGAAAAGTCTGTCAAAGACTATGAGGCAAAGTAATTTGTCGTACTTGAGCAGTCATCCTCGTTGGTGGACTTCTTCTCATCCTCTATGTAGCCAAAGCTCAGCAGCTTGGACATGCTCACAGGAACAATTTTCTTCTCAATGGACCTGTCCATAGTAAAATCACTTTGACTGAGAGGTTGGAAATTAAATTGTGTTAGTGGTTATGTTGAATTTATAACTTCCAACATTACACTAATGATATACTACACCGGTTATAAAGGTTATGCAAACATATCACATACTGATCCACGCATATTTCAGCATGTTGGTATTATTAAGCGTGAAGTGAAATGGAATTACAGAATGAATAGTAGATGTGGAATACAGAGGCAGGCACTCACGTCTTCTTGTATTTGTTGATCTCCATATAACCACCTTGGCTTAGAGACATGTTCTCCATTTGGCTGGACGCATCAGTGACTGTGGGGTTCTGCACACAAGAATACAACCAGTTCAAACCAGTCGGTCAGGCCCAGTGCAAGAATACTCTTTGTATGAAGTATACACGCGCATGGAACACTTCTAACAATGAAATGGACGACCGAGTAAATAAATGGGTGAAGATATGATGACCACACCAAACTGGATGGCAGTCAAACAAATGAAATGTTATTACAGTACACTGGTAAAAAACAAGGCAGAGAATTTCAACAGAAGTCCCCACCCAATCCCTTTCTGAACGCAACGATGGAGTCAACTCAAGAGATGAACTGAGGGAAAAATAAAGGGAGGGGATGATGGTAAATGATAACAACTGTGTCAGTGATTAGGGGGTTTGTTGGGGCCATTGAATTCACCTTCTCTTTATAGCTATCACTCTCCCTTTCCCAGGCTGAAATATCATCAGTACCGAAGGGAGCAGCTAGAGGTTGCCTTTTGCCGTATCCTTGACAATCATCAGGGGATGCTGCTTTACTTCCGCTGTAAAGCACAAAACCATTGTAATACCCCTACATTGGCCACTACTTTTGGCCAAGAGGCATCCATTTGAGAACCCTGGCTTGGACAACTAAAGGTACACCTACCACCAAGAGTCAAGATGTTACTTCCCATTCTAAACATTACCTGTTCATCTGTTTTCAAGACACATACAGACATGACATGATGCAGAACATTTTGTTAGGCCTGACATATTGTTCCATGATCACACTTTAGAAAATGAGACATTCCAATAATATTTTCGTCAAACAGAGCCAATGAACCAACATGGTTCGGGGTCCTTACCGCTGAGATTCAGCTGAGAACCAATCAGGTGAGTTGTAGGATTTATTAGGCCTAGCCTCCTCCTTGTTGTCCTCATGCCACAGTAAACCTGTGGAGGACACATAACACAAGGTACTTAAAAGTAGGAACATGACTAAACATGAATTCATCTCTTTTTTCAAAAGCAGTCTTTTCATTTCCTCTGGGAATTCAATGTGGGAATTCAACACCTCTCCCCTATTTGACCTAGATATTTTGGGTGTATGTATTGATATGCAGGCTATGCATGTAGTTCTGTCCTTGAGCTGTTTTTGTCTATTAATGTCATGAATTATGTCATGTTTCATGTTCTATGTGGACCCCAGGAAGAGTAGCTGCAGCTTTGGCAAAAGCTAATGGGGATCCTAATAATATACCAAATACCAAATGAGTTGAGCATGATATATAGAGCAATTCACTATAATTTGAACTAGCTAATATTATTACAGACACACTAATCTGTCTCCAAAATGCCCATAGTAATGAGCATGTACTAAAGTGTAAAGCATGTATCTACTGTAAAGCAGCACAAAGCTATGTCACAAAGCATTGTTACCCTTCTGTCCCCCTCCTTTGGCAAGTTTGACATAGTCGGAGTCGGAGTCGAATATTCCTACACGCCTTCCGCTGGTCCTGGCCTCAGGAGCACCCTCAGTGGCTTCCTGGCACAGCCCGGGGATCTGGGAAGTGGGTCCCGTAACACCGTTGGAGGGGGCTTGGCCTGGATAGCCTGTCTTCACGCCTGTAATAAAATAATTAGGTTTTGAATGGGCGTTGTCACCAGCGCTTAAGCCTGCATTTACAGGAAGATGATGCAACTGCCCTGGCTGGCTAGAGAATTCATGGCCTAGATGTAAAAGCTATATTGAGTGATATAGTGTAGCCTCCCTGTATGTAAGCATATGAAAGCCTCTGCTAAGGTCTCGAAATTCGCTGCAAGGGAGGTAGCTAGTGCACTTTCCCCTGCAACCAGAAGGTAACTGGTTCAAGCACCACCTCAGCCATTCCTCAATCGCTACATTTGGTGGAAGCAGAGGGATAAATCCACACTCTCTCTGGTCTTTTTAGGAATACTCTGCTTAGAGGTCTGGCCCTTTATGGCACAGGAGAGTTTGCTTAAATGCAAGGATACTGTATTAGTTGGCTCAGATGTCCAGTTAACTGACTACAGACAGAGGCTAGAATACGTTAGCAAGCTAGCTTACCACCAGGCTTGGTCCGTCTGTGGTTGGGAGCAGCACTCATTTTGGCTGATGATGATTCCAGAATTAGCTGACGGGGTATAATAAAAAGACAAGAAAGTTGCAACGTCAGTTAAATATGCAAGATAAACTATGCTAACAGCTCTCGCAATATGTAAACCACACGACAATCGGGTATCCCCGTTTCAGACACAGAGGGGAGAGGCACACACAACCTTTGTTCAATGCTAGTTAGTGGGATAGCATTCTTCAGCTAGCTAGCTGGCTTTACACAAAAGCCATCAAACGTGCACGACTAGCTAACAGGTTATCATATCATGTTGGTAATCGCACATAGAGTAATGCAATGTTCAGAGAGGAATTTTAGGTTTAGAAAAGCTATCTTACACAATTCGTGTGCCGGTGAGAGTGGAGACCTGGATATGGATGGTTAGCTAATGCGGTTAGCATTTCCTGCTGCACATTCCATGTACATCCGGTCATGTGGTTGTATTTATTATTTATAAAGAAAACACCCAAAACAGAAATATCCTACCAACATACATTACACATTTACATACAATTATTTATATTACAGTTACAATAAACCAAAATGTATAAATAGATTGACTTCAATTAGGAGACGTTCGTGCCTTTTGGATTTGTAATCCTGTAAATTATTAGAATTTTCATTTATTACAGAACATTGCAATTTTCTTCACTCAAAACCAGCGCCATACATCTGTCCAGGACCATGGACAGCAACCCCGAACAAGCCACAGCATCACCCTGAACCTGTTCAGCACCATGGACAGCTCATCCTACAACCCCACCAGAAATCACATCGTCCAGACCCAGACCAAGACATTTGAGAGATTGACGTACTGGAGGCAGAAATGTGTGATTTCCCCGTAGATATGCTGCAAAGTCAAAATTGACTATATTGTAAATTTTTTTTTGCTTTTTGGTCGTAATTTAAGGTTAGGGTTAGACATTAGGGGTTAATTACTTTGTGGCTGTTACTTTGTGGCTGTGCCAGCTAGTGACCACTCTGTAGAGCTGCCTCCAGAACAAGATTCATGAAGAAAAACGCTAACCTGCAGCCGAGACCAGGACAGATCCAGGCCCAGACCCTTAGGCACTAATGTTCACATCCCATACCTCCTTTATGTGGTTTTGAGTGTTTAAGACTCCAAGAGTCCATTTCCCCCCAAGAGGTGTTTGTACCGCTAGATGGAGTCAGAGGTAAGCCATTCATGGGGGTTGTAGGTGTGCTTCCCAAATGACACTCTATTCCCTATATAGTGCACTACTTTTGACCAGAGCCCATGGGTTTTATTGTTGTCTTTACAGATTTGGAACAAAATCAAATGTCAGAAAGATCATTCTATCAATGAATTGCCTTTTAAATACTTTATTTCACATTTAGAGTGCAGGTACATGTCATGTTGTCGTTAGATTTCACTGCTATAATGAAAAGTACAACTCCTGTTATAGTTATTTGTCACGGATGATTATCCTAACATATACAACACAATACAATAGTTAAACGTTTCAATGGTAACAAACCACAGACAAAGTTGTTATTTTGTTTAAAATACATCAAAATTATATCTCTTTCTAAGAATCTAATGCAATTTGTGCTCAATTCATCAGACAACATACTGTATCAATCTGAGGCCGGTGCATGCAGAAAGCCCTTTGGGTTAGTCTGAAATGTATATTATTGAATAAATATATAATTCTAATAAATGAAATGTTAGTAGGAGTAAGCCTATATTCTCTTGCATCTTTGCCATCTCTGGCTTTGACGCTTCATCCTGGCACACAGCTTTTAGACGTTTTTTCCACACTCGGGACACATGATCTCATCGCGGGCCGTCAGAAAGCCCCTTCCCACCAGGGAGATGGAGCACTTCTTGCAGTTGAAGCACTTGTTGTGCCACTGGCGCTCTTCAAACGAGATGTACTTGCTGCCACCCAGACCTGCACAAGCAAGACAAGACAGGCATAGAGAGGGAGGGATGGAGAAAGATGTGAGCGTGGGAACACTGTCCGGCGCACTTCCTTATAAATTACTCCGGATCACTAATACTCTAATAGATAGTGAGTAAGTACATTTTTCTGGAAGTAATTCAAAACCCATGAGCTGAGTGCCATGTCTCTATAACAACAGATAAATAGATCACCTGACTAGTTAATATGTAACCTCACTGTAAGTAAGGAACCTTGAGTTGGGGTCGTAACTACGGAATGTTTTGAATAGGAGTGAATAGAAGTGGAGAGTATGGAGTGAAAGGATAAGGAACCAGAGTATTTCAGGCAGGTTTTGTTTTGTCACGTGGTAAGGAAAAAGTCCTAGTCCTAGTGACACTTTATGAATATACACTGAGTGTACAAAACCTTTCTAATATTGAGTTGCACCCCCTTTTGCCCACAGAACAGCCTCAATCCGCCAGGGCATGGACTCTACAAGGTGTCGAAAGCATTCCACGTGGATGTTGGCCTATGTTGACTCTATGCTTCCCATAGTTGTGTCAAGTTGGCTGGATGTCCTTTGGGTGGTGGACCATTCTTGATACACACAGGAAACTGTTGGGCGTGAAAACCCCAGCAGCGTTGCAGTTCATGACACACTCACACCCGTGCAACTGGCACCTACTACCATACCCCGTTAAAAGGCACGTAAGTCTTTTGTCTTGGCCGTTCACCCTCTGAATGGCACACATACACAATCAATATCTCAACGATTAAAAATCCTTCTTTAATTTGTCTCCTCCCCTTCCGGTACACTGATTGTGGATTTAACAGGTGACACCAATAAGGGATCATAGCTTTCACCTGGATTCACCTGGTCAGTCTGTCATGGAAGAACCGGTGTTCCTAAAGTTTTGTCCACTCAGTGTATAGTTAACTAAGTATAGAGGGGTAAATCCTAACTTCCACTTATGTTGAACTTTCACTTAGTCTCCCATTGACATCCATGCATGACTAAGTGAATATTTGACTTAAGTGGATGTTACAATTGGCTCCAGAGACTACTATGTGCGAGAATAAGCCAATGTGAGTGATCATACGTACCACTGATAGGGGTGGTGCAGGTGGCACACTTCTTGGCATACAGGTTGCAGAAGCAGTTCAGGCAGTAGGCCAAGTCGTCCCGAGAGGTGAACCGCTGGCCAGACAGCTGCTGCTTACAACCGGTGCACAGGAAGCAGTCCTTATGCCACGGCTGATCGCGATAGGTCACCCCGCCTGTGGTGATTGGCTACAGGAGACAGAAACAGGAAGTGACAAGCTCAACCACCAATCAATAATTAGGTAACATCTATACCTGTGAAGGTATTTGGCCATGGGAAAAAGAAGTACTGCATAATGCAGGTTCAACTGAATTGAGGTGAACTTCAATTCATCACAAGCTTTGTTTTGTGTGCACAAGGAATCCGTTTTAAATGCTGACAAAGAATGGTAATAAATGTGAATCTGGAGAGGAGCAATCCATTTTAACACAGAACTCTCCAAAAGCATACAATCGGATGCAGTACACTCCATTTAAGCCCACTCCAGTGGGTTATATTGGGCTCCCGAGTGGCACAGCAGTCTAAGGCACTATGTCTCAGTGCTAGAGGCGTCACTACAGACACCCTGCTTCAAATCCAGACTGTCACAACCGGCTGTGATTGGGAGTTCCATAGGACGGCGCACAATTGGCCCAGAGTCGTCCGGGTGTGGCTGGTGTAGGTCGTCATTGTAAATAAGAGTTTGTTCTTAACTGACTTGCCTAGTTAAAAAAAGGTTAAATGTAAATATATATATATATATATATATACTGTATATATATATACTACCTTCTTGCATTGGATACACTGCATGGCAAACTGCTTCTCGTAACAGGGCACGCAGTAGTTACTGTTGTCCTTATGGATGAAGTTCTTGGTGCCGATTGGCTGCTGGCAGTGCTGGCAAGTGAAGCAGGTCTCATGCCAGCTGTTGCCCTTATGCTCCATCTTCTTGGAGCCTGTAAACGAGAGAGGAGAAAAAGAAGGAGAGAGAGAAAGGGGAGGAAGCGGGGAGGGTGAAGAGCAGAGAGATGGAGAGGGGGAGAGAGAGAGGGAGTGAGAGAGAGGGAGTGAGAGAGAAAGAGAGGAAGTGTGAGAGAGAGAGAGAGAGAGAGAGGGGGGAAGTGAGAGAGAGAGAGAGCAAGAGAGAGAGACAGAGAGAGAGAGAGAGAGAGAGAGAGAGAGAGAGAGAGAGAGAGAGAGAGAGAGAGAGAGAGAGAGAGAGAGAGAGAGAGAGAGAGAGAGAGAGAGAGAGAGAGAGAGAGAGAGAGAGAGAGAGAGAGAGAGAGAGAGAGAGAGAGAGAGAGAGAGAGAGAGAGAGAGAGAGAGAGAGACACACAGAGGGAGAGATAGATAGAGAGAGATAGAGAGACAGAGAGATAGAGAGATAGATACAGTTGAAGTCGGAAGTTTGCATACACCTTAGCCAAATACATTTAAACTCAGTTTTTCACTATTCCTGACATTTAATCCAAGTAATAATTCCCTGTCTTAGGTCAGTTAGGATCCCCACTTTATTTTAAGAATGTGAAATGTCAGAATAATAGTAGAGAGAATAATTTATTTCAGCTTTTATTTCTTTCATCACATTCCCAGTGGGTCAGAAGTTTACATACACTCAAATAGAATTTGGTAGCGTTGCCTTCAAATTGTTTAACGTGGGTCAAACATTTCGGGTAGCCTTCCACAAGCTTCCCGCAATAAGTTGGGTGAGCTTTGGCCCATTCCTCCTGACAGAGCTGGTGTAAGTGAGTCAGGTTTGTAGGCCTCTTTGCTCGCATGCGCTTTTTCTATAGGATTGAGGTCAGGGCTTTGTGATGGCCACTCCAATACCTTGACTTTGTTGTCCTTAAGCCATTTTGCCACAAATGTCGAAGTATGCTTGGGGTCATTGTCCATTTGGAAGACCCATTTGCGACCAAGCTTTAACTTCCTGACTGATGTCTTGAGATGTTGCTTCAACATATCCACATAAGTTTCCTCCCTCATGATGCCATCTATTTTGTGAAGTGTACCAGTCCCTCCTGCAGCAAAGCATCCCCACAATATGATGCTGCCACCCCCGTGCTTCACGGTTGGGATGGTGTTCTTCGGATTGCAAGCGTCCACCTTTTTCCTCAACATAACAATGGTCATTATGGCCAAACAGTTCTATTTTTGTTTCATCAGACCAGAGGACGTTTCTCCAAAAAATACGATCTTTGTCCCCATGTGCAGTGGCAAACAGTAGTCTGGCTTTTTTATGGTGGTTTTGGAGCAGTGACTTCTTCCTTGCTGAGCGGCCTTTCAGGTTATGTCGATATAGGACTCGTTTTGTTTCCTCCAGCATCTTCACAAGGTCCTTTGCTGTTGTTCTGAGATTGATTTGCACTTTTCACATTAAAGTACATTCATTTCTAGGAGACAGAACGCATCTCCTTCCTGAGCGGTATTATAACGGCTGTGTGGTCCCATGGTGTTTATACTTGCGTACTATTGTTTGTACAGATGAACATGGTACCTTCAGGCATTTGGAAATTGCTCCCAAGGATGAACCAGACTTGTGGAGGTCTACAAAAAATGTTTTTAGGTCTTGGCTGATTTCTTTTGATTTTCCCATGATGTCAAGCAAAGAGGCACTGAGTTTGAAGCTAGGCCTTGAAATACATCCACAGGTACACCTCCAATTGACTCAAATTATGTCAATTAGCCTATCGGAAGCTTCTAAAGCCATGACATAATTTTCGGGAATTTTCCAAGCTGTTGAAAGGCACAGTCAACTTAGTGTATGTAAACTTCCGACCGACTGGAATTGTGATACAGTGAATTATAAGTGAAATAATCTGTCTATAAACAATTGTTGGAAAAAATATTTGTATCATGCACAAAGTAGATGTCCTGACCGACTTGCCAAAACTATAGTTTGTTAACAAGAAATATGTGGAGTGGTTGAAAAACGAGTTTTAATGACTCCAACCAAAGTGTATGTAAACTTCCGACTTCAACTGTAGATATAATAATATAATTGAGATCAGAGAAACAGGAAAATCAGGTTACACACGGACTGATCTTCCAGTGTGACACATTGAATAATGATACCAGTAGTGGTACTTGAGCTGGCTCCACCAAACTATGACAGACCATCCATCCACTGTCCCGCTTGACTGCTGCAATGACACCATTCATTACATAAACTCCTAACACAGGTCCTAGTAGGTGGAAACTTGGCATCCATGATTGCACCAAATAGACTTGCTAGTAGCCAAATCCCACTCAAACCTCAACTCTGTTAGATGTCTGGCAAATCTGTCAACTCTTTCTCCTTCAGTAGTTTCCTTACCAGTACCAGTAGATTGTGTACTGGCCAAATCCAACTGAAAGACCATAAACTGACCCCCCCCCTCTCTGTCCGGCCAGACATTTCCTTACCTGGCATGATGGTCTTCTTGCACTCATGGCACTTGGAGGAGTACTCGTTGGAGTAGCACTCGGTGCAGAGCAGCTGGTCGTCCTTGGTGGAGAAGGGCTTGTCCACCAGGGAGCGGCTACACTTGAAGCAGTGGAAGCAGTCGTCATGCCAGTGGCGGTCCTTGTAGGACAGGTCCTGAAGAAGGAGGATGGGACAGAGAGTCAGGGTCAGGTATGTCTCCATTCACCTCGTTGCCTCCTTTTCTGGGATAATGGACATCGGCGTTTTGACTGAATCTAAGGCCCACCAGTCTGTTAAGATTACCACACACTGTGTTGTAGTGATCTGCCATGGCAGTGACCTCAACTCAACTCCTATCTGCTGGAGGCGTGGTGACAATGGATGTGTGACAACATGTGCCTAATTAGCTACCAATTTAGATGAATGACTGAATAATGACTGAGATGGGAGCATGGGTGGTATTCACAGCTATGTGTTAGATAAACTGAAAGAGGCCTAGGACGGATGACTGGCTAGCTGCTACAGGGGACAGGGACATTCGGCACAGATGAGCCCCCCTCCAGGCCAATCCAGGGGGAGTGACAGTCATCTCATCTGTGACACTAATGATCATGTAAAGTGACACAAATTGCAGAAAAAACGCAAGGCAAGAATGCGAACTAGGAAGCCACAAGCTTCAAGTTTCACGTTTTATTAGTCGTATGTGATACATGTGGTGTTGACTGTCCAACGAAATGCTTACTTGCAGGTTCCTTCATGCAACAATGACAAGAAATAATAAAATATAGGAATATGAACATAAAGTAAATGGCAGAAGAATAGAATAAACATTATATAAGTACAAATCTGGAAGGCACTATTTATAGTCCAATATTTACACGTGGATTATGGAAGGGGGGATTGGGGGGCAAGTGTTTAAATTGTGTACTACACTGCTCAAAACAAAAAAATAAAGGGAACACTAAAATAACACATCCTAGATCTGAATGAATGAAACATTCTTATTAAATACTTTTTTCTTTACATAGTTGAATGTGCTGACTACAAAATCACACAAAAATTATCAATGGAAATCAAATTTATCAACCCATGGAGGTCTGGATTTGGAGTCACACTCAAAATTAAAGTGGAAAACCACACTACAGGCTGATCCAACTTTGATGTAATGTCCTTAAAACAAGTCAAAATGAGGCTCAGTAGTGTGTGTGGCCTCCACGTGCCTGTATGACCTCCCTACAACGCCTGGGCATGCTCCTGATGAGGTGGCGGATGGTCTCCTGAGGGATCTCCTCCCAGACCTGGACTAAAGCATCCGCCAACTCCTGGACAGTCTGTGGTGCAACGTGGCGTTGGTGGATGGAGCGAGACATGTTGTCCCAGATGTGCTCAATTGGATTCAGGTCTGGGGAACGGGCGGGTCAGTCCATAGCATCAATGCCTTTCTCTTGCAGGAACTGCTGACACACTCCAGCCACATGAGGTCTAGCATTGTCTTGCATTAGAAAGAACCCAGGGCCAACCGCACCAGCATATGGTCTCACAAGGGGTCTGAGGATCTCATCTCGGTACCTAATGGCAGTCAGGCTACCTCTGGCGAGCACATGGAGGGCTGTGCGGCCCCCCAAAGAAATGCCACCCCACACCATGACTGACCCACCGCCAAACCGGTCATGCTGGAGGATGTTGCAGGCAGCAGAACGTTCTCCACGGCGTCTCCAGACTCTGTCACGTCTGTCACATGTGCTCAGTGTGAACCTGCTTTCATCTGTGAAGAGCACAGGGCGCCAGTGGCGAATTTGCCAATCTTGGTGTTCTCTGGCAAATGCCAAACATCCTGCACGGTGTTAGGCTGTAAGCACAACCCCCACCTGTGGACGTCGGGCCCTCATACCACCCTCATGGAGTCTGTTTCTGACCGTTTGAGCAGACACATGCACATTTGTGGCCTGCTGGAGGTCATTTTGCAGGGCTCTGGCAGTGCTCCTCCTAATCCTCCTTGCACAAAGGTGGAGGTAGCGGTCCTACTGCTGGGTTGTTGCCATCCTACGGCCTCCTCCACGTCTCCTGATGTACTGGCCTGTCTCCTGGTAGCGCCTCCATGCTCTGGACACTACGCTGACAGACACAGCAAACCTTCTTGCCACAGCTCGCATTGATGTGCCATCCTGGATGAGCTGCACTACCTGAGCCACTTGTGTGGGTTGTAGACTCCATCTCATGCTACCACTAGAGTGAAAGCACCGCCAGCATTCAAAAGTGACCAAAACATCAGCCAGGAAGCATAGGAACTGAGAAGTGGTCTGTGGTCACCACCTGCAGAACCACTCCTTTATTGGGGGTGTCTTGCTAATTGCCTATAATTTCCACCTTTTGTCTATTCCATTTGCACAACAGCATGTGAAATTTATTTTCAATCAGTGTTGCTTCCTAAGTGGACAGTTTGATTTCACAGAAGTGTGATTGACTTGGAGTTACATTGTGTTGTTTAAGTGTTCCCTTTATTTTTTTGAGCAGTGTATTAAGCAGTCATAATGAGAGTCTGGTAGCAGCAGTTGTGATGTGTGTGTAGCTTGAACGTATATGTGTGTGTGTGTGTGTGTGTGTGTGTATATATCTGTGTGGGTGCGTGTGTGCATAAGTGAGTGCATGTGTGCTAAGGTGCTGAGAGTCGGTGCATAGTGGTATGTCCTGTGTCCCTCTAGGTCAATGACTGTGCCTGGGTCTGGGCTATTTGTGTTTTAATTCCATCGACTCATGTTCTAATTCCAAGTTCTGTTTAACACCTGGGTAATAGAAATTAAGTGAATACTAGTAGGAAGGAATACAACCTATCAACCTATCACAAGATTCCAAAAGTCACAGCCATTTTAGTGATCAAAACCACAACAGTATTCAGAACTAATGCTAGACAGACACCCTGCCAGGGTGAATTAGGGTACTGGTAAACTCTACTGTACACCACCACATTTAGTGGACCACCTACCCTGCTGCTGCAGCCAATGGACTTCTTGCACTCTTCACAGGAGTTAGAGTACAGGTTCTCGTAGCACTTCACACAGTAGGGGTTCGCTTCCCTGAGCACATACTTCCTCCCAAACAGGGACTCCTTGCAGTAATGGCAGTCGTAGCGTTCCGCCATTTTGGATCAAATCTCTCCCTTTGCTCTCTTGCCTGTAAAAGAGGACATAAACATTTAGAGTCACCCAGTTTCTTCAATGGGAGACTGAGTGAAAATGTGACTTATATTGAAGTTTTTCCCCTGAGTGAAAAATTGGTTTCAGTGTTTCATGATTCTTCCATTTTTTAAATATATTTGTATTTTATTTTTTACTTTAGTTTATTTAGTAAGTATTTTCTTAACTATATTTTCTTAAAATTGCATTGCTGGTTAAGTTCTTGTAAGTAAGCATTTCACGGTAAAATTTGATTTTGATCAACATGTGATGTAATTTTAATAGTGGATTGATCTCAATAACCATGAGACCACAAGGTCAATGTGATGTAATGACATAATGCACTAGACTACGACATATAAGGCTTACTAATGTACTAACGTAGCTGAAATAAAAGTATCTCTGTGGTTCAATTTTAAAATATTTTATCAAGGTTTAAGATAAATGATTAAATAATTCTACCCAGAAACTTAACCATTAGGATTAGAGGTTATGTAGCATGGACAAGGGGTAATTAAAAATGATAACCATTGGGGAAGAAGGGAATGTATGTATGTGCCGAAAGAAAGCAAAGAGACTCCTTAACCTATGTTTGAACCGACCCAGCTATAACTCTGTGGAGATAAGATAAGACAGCGAGAGCCCCTCCAGGTTTTCCGTATCTGGGGGGGACTGGAACTGTCAGCTGAGTGGTAATAAACTATGGTGAGACTTCAGGGGATAATCCAAATATTGTGTGTATGTATGTGCGTAGTATAAGAGAAGTGATAAAAGGAACGTTTTTGTATATGCACGTCAGAGCTCTCTAAATAAACATTCCTGACAATTGTAGCTGGGCCTCCGCCTGATTCATTTCAACCAGTTTCTTACAAATTCTGGCTTTCAGACTGAGTAATTAATTCAATTTGGGTATTATGAACAACTGAGAACAACATTCTCGTAACATTCAATCAATGGACCAAAATTCAAGTCACAATGAGAGCTTGGAGAAGGAAGTCCGCGAGAGTAAATTGGTCACGCAATCAGCTGCTTTGGTGAGCTATCGCATCAGCTGAGGACACAGCCGAGAGCTTCACATTTAAAGTGGTAGAATGTTGTAATCAGACAGAAATGTAAATAGTTCCCACTGGGCACACACTGGTTCAATGAAATGACGTTGAACCAACATGGAATAGACGTTGAATTGCCATCTGTGCCTGGTGAAATGCTAATTGTATCAATGAATACTTATTTAAATGCTAGGTGTACTCATACGATTGAATTTTATATCATGTATTTGGTCCAAAAATCCTAGCTGGTGTACAGTAAGAACAATACACAACAATGTATGCCTATTCTAGTAAAACACAATGTGTAGCTCTGGGATACAGTGGAAAGATGACTCAAGCCTGTAAAGATGGAAGAGAGAGAAGGGGTGGCATGCTGTGCCAAAGTCTGCTCTGGGCCCCGCAGCTGTGTCTCCCCATTCAGCCCTGGCTAACCCCTAGTTATCCCGCTCATGATCCTTTGTGGGGCAGGAAGTCCCCAGTGAGTTCCACTGTGTCCCCCCTCTGTCCTGGACAGACAGCCAGACGCCTTGCATAGATCATAGAGTTAGAATGAACTTTGAGGGGGCAGTCTGTGGCAGTCTGTGGCAATCTGTGGCAGTCTGAGGTCTGGGGGACTTTTTAGTAAGTCTATTTCTATGGGGTAGACGCCACAGGAGGTTGGTGGCACCTTATTTGGGGAGGACGGGCTTGTGGTAATGGCTGGAGTGGAATGAGTGGAATGGTGTAAAATACTCCAAACACATGGTTTGATGCCATTCCATTCGCTCCGTTCCAGTCATTATTATGAGCCGTCCTCCCCTCAGCAGCCTCCTGTGGTAGCCACCCAGTGGTACACAATACAACACTGCAGAGGAGCAGAGTTTGAAGTAATTGACAATGAGGTATGCAGTGATGCATTTCATTGCGTATCTCTTTCTTATAATAGGAGACTTCATTCCACAGGTTGTTTCTGGCAGAGGTTTACGACAGCAGTGGATATTTCTAGGCCTCTCTCCCTCTTTGCCTCCCCTGTCTTCCTCCTCTCCCCGTTTTGGAATGGACCCGGATGATCCACGATCTCAGGATGACAAGATAAAGTATTTGGAGCAGCTGTTGGCAGGGGCGGGGAGGCGGTGTGCTGACGTTGATGTCCATGACTCAATAGGAGGAGTTTGGAACAGAGCTACACACCTCCTCCTCCTCCTTCTCCTTGTTCTCCTCCACACACACCACAACACTCAACGTAACTCCTTCTCCTCCACACACACCACAACACTCAACGTAACTCCTTCTCCTCCACACACACCACAACACTCAACGTAACTCCTTCTCCTCCACAACACTCAACGTAACTCCTTCTCCTCCACACACACCACAACACTCAACCTAACTCCTTCTCCTCCACACACACCACAACACTCAACGTAACTCCTTCTCCTCCACACACAGCACAACACTCAATGTAACTCCTTCTCCTCCACACACACCACAACACTCAATGTAACTCCTTCTCCTCCACACACACCACAACACTCAACGTAACTCCTTCTCCTCCACACACACCACAACACTCATCCTAACTCCTTCTCCTCCACACACACCACACCACAACACTCAACCTAACTCCTTCTCCTCCACACACACCACAACACTCAACCTAACTCCTTCTCCTCCACACACACCACAACACTCAACGTACCTCCTTCTCCTCCACACGCATCACAACACTCAACGTACCTCCTTCTCCTCCACACGCACCACAACACTCAACGTAACTCCTTCTCCTCCACACACACCACAACACTCAACGTACCTCCTTCTCCTCCACACGCACCACAACACTCAACGTAACTCCTTCTCCTCCACACGCACCACAACACTCAACCTAACTCCTTCTCCTCCACACACACCACAACACTCAACGTAACTCCTTCTCCTCCACACGCACCACAACACTCAACGTAACTCCTTCTCCTCCACACGCACCACAACACTCAACCTAACTCCTTCTCCTCCACACGCACCACAACACTCAACGTACCTCCTTCTCCTCCACACGCACCACAACACTCAACGTAACTCCTTCTCCTCCACACGCACCACAACACTCAACCTAACTCCTTCTCCTCCACACACACCACAACACTCAACGTAACTCCTTCTCCTCCACACGCACCACAACACTCAACGTAACTCCTTCTCCTCCACACGCACCACAACACTCAACCTAACTCCTTCTCCTCCACACGCACCACAACACTCAACGTACCTCCTTCTCCTCCACACGCACCACAACACTCAATGTAACTCCTTCTCCTCCACACACACCACAACACTCAACGTAACTCCTTCTCCTCCACACGCACCACAACACTCAACCTAACTCCTTCTCCTCCACACACACCACAACACTCAACGTACCTCCTTCTCCTCCACACACACCACAACACTCAACGTAACTCCTTCTCCTCCACACACACCACAACAGTCAACGTAACTCGTTCACCTCCACAAATGGATTTGCAGGTTAATTTGATCTGTCAAGGACAACTGAAGAACTTTGTCTCAAGTCTCAAGAAATAGGCTAATTCAATTAAACCTGCATTGCAGACTTTATTCACCAGCACATTGACATACTTCCTCCCCCTGTAGTCTAGAAAAATCTGAAAAGTGTTGGGTATAAGATGCAGATAGATCTCTGTCATGATGTGTAGATACTTCCAATTTTCAGAATAAGACATGAGCGTAGTTGTGACACACTGTCACATGCAGTAGCCTATAACAATCCAAATCTAATTTCAGTTGACTTCCTGTCCCATTTCCCTACCACAACAAAGACCTCAATTCATCCATTCCCAAATCAGAGTCATGCTCAAAACCTTTGGCAGGCGTTAGTAGTAGTTCAGACCCTTTTACTACAGTACATGGATTCGTACATTAAGCCCAACGAGATCTAATTTCCCCTCAATCTCCTGTCTAATTCAAGGTCTACAATGGATCTCTATTATTGTAATTATACTGTTACAGACCAAACATTGGTCCCTGGACCACCATTTGTTGCTTTAGCCATAATCTCATTGCAGGGCCATAGAGTCTTACAGGCCACACAAATTGTCACAACACTACCATGACACCATGGCTAATAAAAGATCACGATGAGTGACTCCAGGGCCCCTACCATGGAGGGGCATCCCCACTCCAAAAACGTGGCCCTTCAGGCAACTGCCCAGCCCACCCAAACCTCCATCTAAATTCATCCAGCCACACTGCACTAATTCCTGTATTCAGCCGCTCTTTGTTTTCAAAGACGACGTACTCTTCAGCTTTCAGTCCATCTCGCATCACTTCATCGTAGCAGGTCAAAATTTTTGCAAAAGAGCATACATATCCAGGCCTACTTGGAGTACAATCTAAGATCTAAGAATTTGCCAAAGAGGGTTGAGAGGTTGTGGCCTGATGTCATCTGCTTGTATTCTATCTATGCACTGCTATTGAATTATTCATTTGAAACTGTAAATAGCACTTTAAACTTTCAGAATCTGCAGGGGAGACTACTGCCAAGGCCTTTTTGAAACTAACTGCCAAATAGTCATTCTAAAACATACCCACTGGGCACAGACGTCAATTCAACATACACTACCGTTCAAAAGTTTGGGGTCACTTAGAAATGTCATTGTTTTCGAAAAAAAAAAGCACATTTTTTGTCCATTAAAATAACATCAAATTGATCAGAAATACAGTATAGACATTGTTAATATTGTAAATTACTATTGGAGCTGGAAATGTCTGATTTTTAATGGAATATCTACATAGGCGTACAGAGGCCCATTATCAGCAACCATCACTCCTGTGTTCCAATGGCACGTTGTGTTAGCTAATCCAAGTTTATCATTTTTAAAGGCTAATTGATCATTAGAAAACCCTTTTGTAATTATGTTAGCACAGCTGAAAACGGTTGTGCTGATTAAAGAAGCAATAAAACTGTCTTTCTTTAGACTAGTTGAGTATCTGGAGCATCAACATTTGTGGGTTCGATTACAGGCTCAAAATGTCCAAAAACAAACAATTTTCTTCTGAAACTCGTCAGTCGATTTTTTTCCTGAGAAATGAAGGTTATTCCATGTGAGAAATTTCCAAGAAACTGAAAATCTCATACAACGCTGTGTACTACTCCCTTCACAGAACAGCGCAAACTGGCTCTAACCAGAATAGAAAGAGGAGTGGGAGGCCCCGGTGCAAAACTGAGCAAGAGGACAAGTACATTAGAGTGTCTAGTTTGAGAAACAGACGTCTCACAAGCCCTCAACTGGCAGTTTCATTAAATAGTACCCGCAAAACACAAGTCTCAACGTCAACAGTGAAGAGGCGACTCCGGGATGCTGGCCTTCTAGCCAGAGTTGCAAAGAAAAAGCCATGTCTCAGACTGGCCAATAAAAAGAAAAGATTAAGATGGGAAAAAGAACAGAAACTGAACAGAGGGACTCTGCCTGTTTCTCATGTACTTGTCCTCTTGCTCTAATGTACTTGTCCTCTTGCTCAGTTTTTACACCGGGGCCTCTCGCTCCTCTTTCTATTCTGGTTAGAGCCAGTTTGCTCTGTTCTGTGAAGTGAGTAGTACACAGCGTTGTACGAGATCTTCAGTTTCTTGGCAATTTCTCGCATGGAATAGCCTTCATTTCTTAGAACAAGAATAGACTGACGGATTTCAGAAGAAAGTTATTTGTTTTTGGACATTTTGAGCCTGTTATCGAACCCACAAATACTGATGCTCCAGATACTAAACTAGTCTAAAGAAGGATAGTTTTATTGCTTCTTTAATCAGTACAACCATTTTCAGCTGTGCTAACATAATTGCAAAGGGGTTTTCTAATGATCAATTAGCCTTTTAAACACAACGTGCCATTGGAACACAGGAGTGATGGTTGCTGATAATGGGCCTCTGTACGCCTATGTAGATATTCCATTAACAATCTGCCGTTTCCAGCTACAATAGTCATTCACAACATTAACAATGTCTACACTGTATTTCTGATCAATTTGATGTTATTTTAATGGACACATTTTTTTGCTTTTCTTTCAAAAACAAGGACATTTCTAAGTGACCCCAATCTTTTGAACGGTAGTGTATATTCCACGTTGGTTCCAAGTAACTTTACTGAAATTACGTGTGCCCAGTGGGTAGTTACTGATAGCTATTGATATCTGTATTTATCAAAGCATTTGAAACTAATCTGAAACAAAATGTATCAAACAAACATCAACCACCTAATTCCAAAATAAAAGGATGAGGGTTAGCTCTAAAGCATCACAAAGTTTCACAAATCCAAAAAGCTCACTTGCTGCCAAAGAGAACAAGCTCTAGCCTGAAGAAAGCGTCTGCAGCTCAGCCTCAGCTGTGTGAGTGGCTGCAAGTTAGCAAGTGAGGTGGAGAGCAGTGGAACAGACAGAAATCAACATACCGATGTCTAGAATAACCAAAGGAAGTGTAAAAAAGAGAGTAGACCAGTAGTCAGTTACCAGAACAGTGGACCAGAGCCAGAGTAGAGAGAGAAGTGTCCGGAGAAGTGTCCTCCTACCTGTGAGTGCGGCAGCCTCAGCCTGTGTGCCTCTTGCTAGAGGAGTCAGAGCAGACAGAGAGTTGAGGGAGAAGACCAGTCCTAGTCTCTGCTTGATTGGTTTAAGAGCAGCAGTACCCGGGGACTGGGCAGTGGGGTGACAGGGATGGGCCGGACCACTTGATCTGAGGCTATAAATATAACGTAACTACTGAGCTACACTGGAGCCAGAACTTTACATCTCCCCACCATCAGACAAACAGTGGCCTTTTATGGCTTCACTGTATATTATAGAGAGAACACTGTCACACAGATACACAGGCATGCCCACACAAGCACACATGCAGTCACAAATGCAAATTATTATACTTGATCTACCATCTCTCTCCATCCCATGGACAATTATTTGAGGGTTTTTTTTTTATGAAAAAAAAAATGGCTGCTACATAAAACGCAATAGGTCTAAAGAGAAATATAATGTTTCCAACAGTGGACTCTCAGTAAGCTCACTTCATCTGTGGCCTCTGGAAAAAGGGATTTGTGTTCCGCTCCTGTTACTCACACTCCACTCCAGGAGAGGTTTGATATCTCCAATGGACACAATGGCCCTGACAGACAGACTGGAACGGCTTAACATGACCTCAAGAGGCCTCCTGTCGACCTGCGTCTAATATTCTTGAGGAGGACATTACTGATTATTCTAGGTTTCCCGAGAAAAACAAAATCACACGCAACAGGGCTACGTGAGTTCACCATGTCAGGGGAATCAGGTTGAGCTGAGGAGGGTCTTCAACTCCAGTCCTGGAAGGCTACTGGATGGAAACAGGCTGACGTTCAAAGCCAGCCCAGTACTAACCTAACTGATTCAAATAACCAAGGTCCAGACTGACTACCATGATTAGTTTATTAGTTGAAACAAGAGTTGATCTATTCTAAACCGGTGTGTTTCATTCCTGATGGATGATCATGAGATTACATTGTTTGTTCTCCGTCATTTGTGTGCTAGAATCATCAATACCAGGCCCCTCGTGTCTCATAGCCAATCCCTCACCATCGTTATATAAAGCTACTCCAGTTGTAGCCATTAAGGCTGGGCAGGGAAGTGGATGGGATACTGTCTGATGGGAGGGGTAGAGTAGGGGGTGTGATACTGTAAGATGGGAGAGGTAGAGTAGGGGGTGTGATACTGTAAGATGGGAGAGGTAGAGTAGGGGGTGTGATACTGTCTGATGGGAGAGGTAGAGTAGGGGGTGTGATACTGTAAGATGGGAGAGGTAGAGTAGGGGGTGTGATACTGTAAGATGGGAGAGGTAGAGTAGGGGGTGTGATACTGTAAGATGGGAGAGGTAGAGTAGGGGGTGTGATACTGTAAGATGGGAGAGGTAGAGTAGGGGGTGTGATACTGTAAGATGGGAGAGGTAGAGTAGGGGGTGTGATACTGTAAGATGGGAGAGGTAGAGTAGAGGGTGTGATACTGTAAGATGGGAGAGGTAGAGTAGAGGTTGTGATACTGTAAGATGGGAGAGGTAGAGTAGAGGGTGTGATACTGTCTGATGGGAGAGGTAGAGTAGGGGGTGTGATACTGTCTGATAGGAGAGGTAGAGTAGAGGGTGTGATACTGTCTGATAGGAGAGGTAGAGTAGGGGGTGTGATACTGTCTGATGGGAGAGGTAGAGTAGAGGGTGTGATACTGTCTGATGGGAGAGGTAGAGTAGGGGGTGTGATACTGTCTGATGGGAGAGGTAGAGTAGAGGGTGTGATACTGTCTGATAGGAGAGGTAGAGTAGAGGGTGTGATACTGTAAGATGGGAGAGGTAGAGTAGAGGGTGTGATACTGTCTGATGGGAGAGGTAGAGTAGGGGGTGTGATACTGTAAGATGGGAGAGGTAGAGTAGAGGGTGTGATACTGTAAGATGGGAGAGGTAGAGTAGAGGGTGTGATACTGTAAGATGGGAGAGGTAGAGTAGGGGGTGTGATACTGTAAGATGGGAGAGGTAGAGTAGAGGGTGTGATACTGTCTGATGGGAGAGGTAGAGTAGAGGGTGTGATACTGTAAGATGGGAGAGGTAGAGTAGAGGGTGTGATACTGTCTGATGGGAGAGGTAGAGTAGGGGGTGTGATACTGTAAGATGGGAGAGGTAGAGTAGAGGGTGTGATACTGTAAGATGGGAGAGGTAGAGTAGAGGGTGTGATACTGTCTGATGGGAGAGGTAGAGTAGAGGGTGTGATACTGTAAGATGGGAGAGGTAGAGTAGAGGGTGTGATACTGTCTGATGGGAGAGGTAGAGTAGAGGGTGTGATACTGTCTGATGGGAAAGGTAGAGTAGAGGGTGTGATACTGTAAGATGGGAGAGGTAGAGTAGGGGGTGTGATACTGTAAGATGGGAGGGGTAGAGTAGAGGGTCTGATACTGTAAGATGGGAGAGGTAGAGTAGAGGGTGTGATACTGTAAGATGGGAGGGGTAGAGTAGAGGGTCTGATACTGTAAGATGGGAGAGGTAGAGTAGAGGGTGTGATACTGTCTGATGGGAGAGGTAGAGTAGAGGGTCTGATACTGTAAGATGGGAGAGGTAGAGTAGAGGGTGTGATACTGTCTGATGGGAGAGGTAGAGTAGAGGGTGTGATACTGTAAGATGGGAGAGGTAGAGTAGAGGGTCTGATACTGTCTGATGGGAGAGGTAGAGTAGGGGGTGTGATACTGTAAGATGGGAGAGGTAGAGTAGAGGGTGTGATACTGTAAGATGGGAGAGGTAGAGTAGAGGGTGTGATACTGTAAGATGGGAGAGGTAGAGTAGAGGGTGTGATACTGTAAGATGGGAGAGGTAGAGTAGAGGGTCTGATACTGTAAGATGGGAGAGGTAGAGTAGAGGTTCTGATACTGTAAGATGGGAGAGGTAGAGTAGAGGGTCTGATACTGTCTGGTGGGAGAGGTAGAGTAGAGGGTGTGATACTGTAAGATGGGAGAGGTAGAGTAGAGGGTGTGATACTGTCTGGTGGGAGAGGTAGAGTAGAGGGTGTGATACTGTCTGGTGGGAGAGGTAGAGTAGAGGGTGTGATACTGTAAGATGGGAGAGGTAGAGTAGAGGGTCTGATACTGTAAGATGGGAGAGGTAGAGTAGAGGGTCTGATACTGTAAGATGGGAGAGGTAGAGTAGAGGTTCTGATACTGTAAGATGGGAGAGGTAGAGTAGGGGGTGTGATACTGTAAGATGGGAGAGGTAGAGTAGAGGGTGTGATACTGTCTGATGGGAGAGGTAGAGTAGGGGGTGTGATACTGTAAGATGGGAGGGTTTAGAGTAGAGGGTGTGATACTGTCTGATGGGAGAGGTAGAGTAGGGGGTGTGATACTGTCTGATGGGAGAGGTAGAGTAGAGGGTGTGATACTGTCTGATGGGAGAGGTAGAGTAGAGGGTGTGATACTGTCTGATGGGAGAGGTAGAGTAGGGGGTGTGATACTGTCTGATGGGAGAGGTAGAGTAGGGGGTGTGATACTGTCTGATGGGAGAGGTAGAGTAGAGGGTGTGATACTGTAAGATGGGAGAGGTAGAGTAGAGGGTGTGATACTGTAAGATGGGAGAGGTAGAGTAGAGGGTGTGATACTGTCTGATGGGAGAGGTAGAGTAGAGGGTGTGATACTGTCTGATGGGAGAGGTAGAGTAGAGGGTGTGATACTGTCTGATGGGAGAGGTAGAGTAGAGGGTGTGATACTGTCTGATGGGAGAGGTAGAGTAGGGGGTGTGATACTGTAAGATGGGAGAGGTAGAGTAGAGGGTGTGATACTGTCTGATGGGAGAGGTAGAGTAGAGGGTGTGATACTGTCTGATAGGAGAGGTAGAGTAGAGGGTGTGATACTGTCTGATGGGAGAGGTAGAGTAGAGGGTGTGATACTGTCTGATGGGAGAGGTAGAGGAGAGGGTGTGATACTGTCTGATGGGGGAGGTAGAGTAGAGGGTGTGATACTGTCTGATGGGAGAGGTAGAGTAGAGGGTGTGATACTGTCTGATGGGAGAGGTAGAGTAGAGGGTGTGATACTGTCTGATGGGAGAGGTAGAGTAGAGGGTGTGATACTGTAAGATGGGAGAGGTAGAGTAGAGGGTGTGCTACTGTAAGATGGGAGAGGTAGAGTAGAGGGTGTGATACTGTAAGATGGGAGAGGTAGAGTAGAGGGTGTGATACTGTAAGATGGGAGGGGTAGAGTAGAGGGTGTGATACTGTCTGATGGGAGAGGTAGAGTAGGGGGTGTGATACTGTAAGATGGGAGGGGTAGAGTAGGGGGTGTGATACTGTCTGATGGGAGGGGTAGAGTAGAGGGTGTGATACTGTCTGATGGGAGAGGTAGAGTAGAGGGTGTGATACTGTCTGATGGGAGGTGTAGGGGATGTGGTACTGTATAATGGGAGGGGTAGAGTAGGGGATCGGGGTAATACTTTCCCAGGGGATGAGAGAACGCAGTCTGGCGTCTCTCTCTCTCCCCCTCTCCCCATCCCTCGCTGCCCCCCTCTCCTGGTTGGAACAGAGATCCTCAGCATATGTCCTCTGTGGGTTTTGGCTGCCTCTCACATGGCATTTCACAGAGTTCTGGCGGGGGGGGGGGGGGGGGGGCCTTGCACCCATCGTCAATTAACACACAATTTGAACGCCTCACAGTAATCCATTTATTGTGACCTTGCTCATACCATACTGAACAAGCCTTTTGTGGTTTGTGTTTGCCTATGCAATGCTTATGTTGGGGGCTTTACAACATGATGATGGGTTAATGATAATTATACAGATTGGTTTAACTCCAATACAAACATATGATTACATAAAATGTGTCAACTGACATTGAATCCATCCGGAGACCCTAATCCAAACTGAAGGGATTTTTTTTACAACATATTCCATCCAACAATAATCACATTTTACGGTCCAATTCTTTCTTAGTCATACGGAACCGATTAAGAGCTGTTTCATGAACAGACATGATGTAAAAATGATGTGTCTTATTATCAAATGAAGGTCGTTGGCCCACATTCTGAAATTCCACTCTGCCTTGTGACATTCACTCCAACAAAAGTGTATGACAAAAAGGTCCTGGGTGCAGTGAAATATTTCTCTTCATTTTTTAACGTCATCTAGCACTCATGATCCTGGGGACAACCCAAACCATGAGTATGGTTCCAAACATAGCCTGGACTTAATGTCACGCCCTGACCATAGAGAGCCTTTGTTTTTCTATGGTATAGTAGGTCAGGGCGTGACTGGGGGTTTTTCTAGTTATTATTTTCTATGTAGGGTTCTAGTTTAGTTTTTCTATGTTGGTGTTTGGTATGATTCCCAATTAGAGGCAGCTTTAAGTATCATATTTAAGTAGCATTTTTTCCACCGGTTCGTTGTTTGTTTGTTTCTTTGTTGTTTTGTGCGTTTTCAAATAAATATTATGTGGAAACCATATCGCGCTGAAGTTTTGTCCGATAATTATTCCAGCGAACGTGACACTTAATGTGATAAGGGGAATGTTAATGTCCTGACACAGATAAGCTGTGAGAGAGACGGTGTGTGTAGACTTGTATGACTCCAGACAGTTCCTTGGTCTTGGAAACATCTATTGAAGAAATGAAAGAGAGTGACTGAGTGAGGACATGTTGTGACTGCCGGCCTATCTCTTCGCGGTGACGTGCTGTCTTGTCAACACCTACTGCATAAACAGATTTGGGACCAGGCTAATGAAGTGCTCCTAGATGACCCCTCAGTGTAGTATATACTTTGCATTTTGGCAGCACTCATATACAGGTAACTGCCAAAATAATGGAAACACTTGAGTAAATGAGGGATACAAAGAATATTGAAAGCAGGTGCTTCCCCACAGGCTTTAAGTTTGCCGACGACACAACGGTGGTAGTAGGCCTGATCACCAACAACGATGAGACAGCCTATAGGGAGGAGGTCAGAGACAACAACCTCTCCCTCAATGCGAGCAAGACAAAGGAGATGAGTATGGACTACAGGAAAAGGAGGGCCGAGCACGCCCCCATTCACATCGACGGGACTGTAGTGGAGCAGGTAGAGAGCTTCAAGTTCCTTGGTTTCCACATCACCGCAAACTATGGTCTAAACACACCAAGACAGTTGTGAAGAGGGCACGACAACGCCTATTCCCCCTCCGGAGACTAAAAAGATTTGGCATGGGTCCTCAGATCCTCAATTGTTTTTTTTACAGCTGCAACACCATATTTGCATTTTATTGTGTTACTTTCTTTATACTTTAGTTTATTTCGTAAATATTTTCTTCACTTTTATTTTCTTTAAAATGGCATTGTTGGTTAAGGGCTTGTAAGTAAGCATTTCACGGTAAGGTCTACACCGGTTTTATTCGGCGCATGTGACAAATACTGTAACGTGATTTGATTTGATTCGAATTTTTGGTGCCGTATAGAACCCCTTTCAATGATTCTTTATAGAATCTTTATGGAGAATGGTTCTATAAAAACCTTTCCTCATCTCAAAGGTTCTACAAATGACCTTTTGAAGAGCCATACATTATGATTTTTTCTGGTTAGCCATATTATATTGTTACATTTCCAGGTGTTAATTGACTAGTTTAATCAGCTGTGCTAGCTCTGCAACTGCCAGGGGTTTCTAAGGAGAGAATTGATAAACCTTGATTTAGACAACAGTTCTCAATTGATGCAAGACACTCTTACACACAGTTGCTCAAAAAGACCTGTGAGCAAACCACGTCCCAAAATATTCTAATGAGCCAAATGGTTACTTTAGTCATTATGATTCCACATAGAACCATCACCTTTCCCAAAGAACCCTTAAGGAACCCTCTTTTCTAAATGTGTATTCTTGGACTAAAGCACCTTTGATGAAGAATCTCCATTGAACATGTTTCAAGGTCAAAGACTGTGTCCGGGAATCTGGCCCTGGGCGTCTTGTTAAACCAGTTGGTCTAACAATCACCTCTTTATAGTCAAAGTGAGGAATAGCTTTCTCGCAGAAGACTCAAGCATGAACAGCGCTGGCTAGCCAAGCAATGTTAATAATAAGCTCTCACAAAGCTATAAGGAAAAGTGAGTTTGGTAAGTGTTAGCTGGATCAGGGCAGGTGGACTTGGAGCTCCGCAACAGTTGTCTTTTATGTTGGTGACTGGAGTGCATGCCAGCCTGTGTTCTGACGCACTCTCTCAAGAGGCCAGCCAGCACAGAGCTATGCCAGGACGCCAGAACAGAGTCCCTGCAGAGAATGGGCTGTCGACTTGAGGGGCCTGGGCCCCTGCTACAGTAACTCCCCTGATCCCATTGCCACTTAAAACTCATCTCACCAGACCAGGGGTAGCCATATCAAAGGACTGACTTCCCAGATATTTACATGACCCACTGCCTAAGTGCCCCGTTCTTCTGATGATGAACATACATTAAGTATACCAAACATTAGGAACACCTTCCTAATATTGAGTTGTAACACCCCCCCCAGAGGACACAAACCGGTGTGCCTGGCGCCTACTACCATACTCGTTCAATGGCACTTACATGTTCTGTCTTGCCCATTCACCATCTGAATGGCACACATACACAATCCACGTCTCAAGTATTTCAAGGATTAAATAGCCTTCTCTAACCTGTCTCCTCCCCTTCATCTACACTGACTGAAGTGGATTTAACAAGTGACATCAATAAGGTATCATGGCTTTCACCTGGATTCACCTGGTCAGTCTATGTCATGGAAACAGGTGTTCTTAATGTTTCATATACTCACTGTATGTCAAGCATTCTACTAACAGTTAGACCCGGTACAAAAAACAGACCCTGGTCCAGCCCTACAACTTTCCTAGGTCACTAGGAACTAGGGATTGTTTTTGTACAGGACCTCAGTTCAGATAAGGTAAAGTATTGTCACTTCTAATTGACTTAAGTCAATCAAAAACAAATCTGTCAACATTGTAAGTAAACTGAGGCCAATTTGTAGTGGTTAATATTAAGGAAGAGTTAATAAATGCCATTAATGTCAACCCGTTGTCCAATGGCTTTTCATTAGAGAGAAATAGAAGAATAAGGTCAATTGGTGCTCGTCATTGACCACGTTCTTCCATTAGTACTCTCTATATAAAAATGTCGGACTTGGCGTGCAAAGTCAATAACTTGACTTGTTGTGAGACACATTCTCCGCCATCCAAACAGGGTCAGCGTTGTTTTTTTTAAATATACCTTGACTGTTCAACATATGGACTGTGCGCAGATGTTGTACAGTCATCATCCCCATAAAGACATGTCTTTGCCTGGACGCCAGAAGATGGTCTCCTGATCAGGGACATGGGCCAGGAACGCAAGGAGCCGTCAATAAGCACTCGTTAAAGAGACAAGAGACATACAGGAGTCATCAACAGCAATACATCAACTAAAATCACATGAGCAAATTCTTGAATTCTTCAAAATGCCGCTTTTATATGAGTTCATGTGGACTGAGTGGACTCCATTCAGTGAAACCTGTTAACCCATGTATTTCATTCGGCCTGGTTATGTCTTGCTAATGAAGATAATATCAGAATATATAATAAAAATTGCATATATTAACATATTATTATCTATTATATTATAATAATAATACACTAACAATATATGCAATTTAGCAGTTTTATCCAAATCGTCTTACAGTGCATACATTTTATATACGGGTGGTCCTGGGAATCAACCCACTGTCCTGGTGTTGCAAACGCCATGCTCTACCAACTGAGCTACAGAGGACCACAAAATGTATAGTAAACACGAGTAGGACATTGTCTCCTAGTCTAGAGCCTTGTGATACAAGCAGCCATGTAATACAGTTCAGCTGGTGATTCTGTAGATCCGGGACCGCCAGTGTATCTTGGGTGAATCCTAAATGGCACGAGATATCTCTTTATAGGGCCCCGGGGTTATGCGAGGCTGTGTCTAGTCTTGTCCACCAGCCGGCTCCAGAGCAATTAGCCTGGGGACGAGGTTATGCTGGTAAAAGTGATGTAGTGTATAAGGAATAGGGTGCCATTTCATGTGAAGCCTTTGTTCCCTCATCTGAACTATCCTTTTCAGCGGTAATCCAATGGCATCCCCCTTTGTATTAGCATTAAGTGTCTCTGTAGAGCTGATGTAACAAATGGGAGCACAAATTTGATTTCTAGCTAAACAGAATTTAATTGGATTAGATTCCCTGCCAGCTACAGGTTAGAGCCAATGGTAATGCTTCCAATTCACTTATTCAACCTTTCTCTTCCTCTTGCAACTCCTCCCCTGCTCATTGCTGTAGGTCTAGAAGATAATGCATTCTCAGTCTACTTTCCTGGTCAAAAAAGAGTTTGATACAACATACAGATAAACCACAGTATATTGAATTTCATTAAAGAAACCCACGTTGGGTTTACGTAACACTCAGGCCACTAGAAACTGATGGAACCAGTGATACGGTGAAGAACGGCAACCACTGACCAGCTGCCTGAACATTCAATAATTCCCAATACTGATGCGGACTAAGTCAACTTTCACTTGCTGGAAGAATAAGTTCAGTGTCCCAATTGAATTTCAGCCTATCATGTGTTGACTCATCCCTTTAAGAATTTGGGATGATGTTTTTCCGTTGAGCATAGTCGAGCCTTCTGAAGTCTTAATTGACAAATCCACTTAATTCACCCTTGCTGACTCTGCTTATGCAATTATCCTCTCTGGGTTTGCTGTTTACGACTGATGATCACATGAGGCTGGTTCTCTTGTTGTTTCCCCTATTCATGTGTTCATCCTTCCTCACGAGTTCCATCCAGCCTCATAACATGAATCGTCTTATTTCATAGTTTCACTCTGGCAGCAAATCTCTTAGGGCTTTGTGCACTGATGATCTTCCATCAAGAGTTCTCAGAATCAAATAGCATAATAGGTTGTACTTGGAAGACGCTACGTGACACACAGATGATTCCAGGAGATCAAACATGAGTAACTGGGTCTTTAATCATGTGATGTAACATACCCAAGAAAGGTACTGTTAATTCACACACACAGCTCAGTTGGATAAGTAGTTCAGCACCTTAATGTGATGTACAAGCATGCTCAACAGCCTAAAATCACATTCATTACCTATAACCAATTCCAAGTAAGGGAATTCTCAAGATATTTCAGAATTAGGCCTACAAAATGTAATTGTGCCCAATCCAGATCCCAAATGAGCATTTCACAGAATCATCATTTTGATAAGGTGAGAAATCCAAGAAGTGGAAGAGTGGTTTATCTGTTCCCCAGGTCTATGGTACTTTGACCTGTATGGAGAAGTGATGTAAAGCCTGTAGCGCCTGGAACCTGTCAAATCTCACTGCTGATTGTGTGTGTATTTGTGTTTGTGATTACTACAGGAAGACCATGTCAGATCTGGGTAAAGTGGAGAATCCCAAGTCAAAATAATCCTGAAAAGCAATGCTGATACGATTAGGTCAATTCATTTTTTTTTTGGGGGGGGGGGGGGGGGACAGCAAGGCCTAAAAATGTGTCACTCTCTCATGCTAGTACTACAGAAGCTATCTCATTCTATTTTTTTGTTGTTCCTCTCACAAAGTCTTGCTTCCTAGAACTGCCCCAATAGTCGAATAATGCTGTAGCTGAATGATGGGACAAACAAACATGGAGAGACATAAATAAAAATGTGTCCATTAATTCCTTAATTCTTCCACATCACCTGATCTATCTGGTCGTATCTTTATACAGATATGAAGCGGAGGCCATAAATCTCTGGTACATTCGACTGAGTGAGGTCACTCCTCACTCATAGGAGAATGGGTCTCCATGGCATTCTCTGACTGGAAGACATTCTGATGAAACTTGTGGGACTACAGTGCTGACATTAAGTTTCTAATTGGGTTGACTTAAATCATTGTGGGTAATGTGTTTGAGATCATATGTCCTTTGGGGATTAAAGGTCGCTGAAACATAACCCTTTGACCAGCTGGTGGGCAAAGACAAGTTGTAGGAGTAATGGTGAAAGCATGTAGCCAAACCTGAGGGTCTGTTTAATTCTAATTTACCTCCTATATATGAACTTTGTGTCCTTGAATTTTTTACATTTTCTTCTTGAATGCTTGGATTCACCCCATGACTCAACCTAGAATTTGAAACAAGAAGAAAACATTCAACTTCATATGCGTTTCAACAATGTATTTTTTCTCTCTCCCTGTGCAGGCAGGTGCTTATTAATCTGTTGTGGTTTAACCCATAGCTTAGTTAGGCAACTAGGTAACGTTCACATTGATAAGTTAAAGCGTTTACCCAATGAATTATTGCACACAGGAGGTGTTGCAGAGACAAAAACCTTCATCAATTCCCATCGATTTATTTTTGTCAGGTGTGACATCTGTGAATTTTATCAGGATACATTAGTGGATCACACTCACTTAATCAAGACAGATGCAGACCATTCTATTCTCATTCAAAGTCCCAATTGGGAAAATTGGCTTACAGTGCATTCGGAAAGTATTCAGACCCCTTAACTTTTTCCCCATTTTGTTATGTTACAGCCTTATTCTAAAATGGATGAAATTGTTTTCCCCCCTCATCAATCTACACACAATAAAAAAATGGAAATATCACATTTACATAAGTATTCAGACCCTTTACTCAGTACTTTGTTGAAGCACCTTTGGCAGCGATTAGAGCCTTGAGTCTTCTTGAGTATGACGCTACAAGATTGACACACCTGTATTTGGGGAGTTTCTCCCATTCTTCTCTGCAGATCCTCTCAAACTCTGTCAGGTTGGATGGGGACCGTCACTGCACAGCTATTTTCAGGTCTCTCTAGAGATGCTCGATCTGGTTCAACCCGGGCTCTGGCTGGGCCACTCAAGGACATTCAGAGACTTGTCCCGAAGCCACTTCTGCGTTTTTGTTTTCCCGTTGGAAGGTGAACCTTCGCCCCAGTCTGAGGTCCTGAGCGCTCTGGAGCAGGTTTTCATCAAGGATCTCTCTGTACATTGCTCTGTTCTTTCCCTCGATCATGACTAGTCTCCCAGTCCCTGCCACTGAAAAACACCCCCACAGCATGATGCTGCCATCACCATGCTTCACTGTAGGGATGGTGTCAGGTTTCCTCAAGACGTGACACTTGGCATTCAGGCCATAGTACAATCTTGGTTTCATCAGACCAGAGAATCTTGTTTCTCATGGTCTGAGTCCTTTAGGTGCCTTTTGGCAAACTCCAAGTGGGCTGTCATGTGCCTTTTACTGAGGAGTGGCTTCTGTCTGGCCACTCCACCATAAAGGCCTGATTGGTGGAGTGCTGCAGAAATGGTTAACCTTCTGGAAGTTTCTCCCATCTCCACAGAGGAACTCTGGACCATCGGGTTCTTAGTCACCTCCCTGACCAAGGCCCTTCTCCCTCGATTACTCAGTTTGGCTGGGTGGCCAGCTCTAGGAAGTGTCTTGGTTATTCCAAACTTCTTCTATTTAAGAATGATGTAGGCCACTGTGTTCTTCGGGACCTTAAATGCTGTATTTTTTGGTACCCTTCTCCAGATCTGTGCCTTGACACAATCCTGTCTCGGCGCTCTACGGACAATTCCTTTGATATCATGGCTTGGTATTTGCTCTGACAGGTGTTTGCCTTTTCAAATCATGTCCAATCAATTGAATTTACCACAGGTGGACTCCAATCAAGTTGTAGAAACATCTCAAGGATGATAGATGGAAACAGGAAGCACCTGAGCTCAATTTCGAGTCTCATAGGAAATTGTCTGAAAACGTATGTTAATAAGGTATTTCTGTTTTTTTATTTTTAATACACTTGCAAAAAAATCTTAAAACCTGTTTTCACTTTGGTATTATGTGTAGATTTATGAAGGAAACATTTCATTTTAGAATAAGGCTGTAACGTAACAAAATGTGGGGGGAAAAGTCAAGGGGTCTGAATACTTTCAGACTGCACTGTAGGAGCATAACCGAAGATAGAGAACTCTATGGTACCCCTGGTGGTCATGTTTAATCTTACTTTTAATGACGCGATGATCTGCGACTGCGCATATATGGTTCGTCACACTTTCGCGAAACAGAGGAATGTCTCCAACTAGTTAGCTGGGTACGAATAAAATAATTGACTCTCATAATGTCGGTCTTTCACGACGAAGTTGAGATCGAGGACTTTGAATATGACGAGGATGAAGAGACATACTATTTTCCCTGCCCATGTGGCGACAGATTTGCCATAACCAAAGTAAGTACACCGTGAGAAGATCCCCTGCGAGTCACGTTGTGCCAACTAGCCTGTGATGGTTGTTGTATTTAATCTCTACTTTCAGGAGGATTTGGAAAATGGTGAAGAGGTAGCGACGTGTCCGAGCTGCTCGCTCATTGTTAAAGTAATCTACGACAAGGTTGGTTCTCCGTTTTGATGTTGGTGTTTCGATAGTCTCCGTTTCTCACGTTCTGATCGAGTAAACGAGACTAAACGAGAATTAGGAGGCCTCGCGAGACTAGTCTATTGCTGGCCCCACCCTTCTAGCTACTTGTCATTGAATAGATTTGTTATCTTTCTCTGATATTATAACTATTGTGTTCATGATGACTAATCTATTTCTCCGTTCACCTCAATTCACCAGGAGGAATTTATGTCTGGGGAGATAATCGAAGCACCAACTACAGAGAGCAGATTGCAACTGACTCAGTCCTCCTGACAGCGATGACATGTCCCCTTCATTTTCTCATCTCCCATCAGTAAAAGTGGACCCTGCTGCATTTGTATGTGCTTCCACACGACACAAAGACACATTATGAACGACATGCTTCACTGTTGAGGTCTGGGATGGAGGATTCTCAGGACTCATTCACATGTTCCTGGCATTGATTTTGCAGAGTCACGTAAAGGACCCGAACTACTACTATTTGCATAACGTATTTAAATAAATCCTTTATTCTTTTAAGTCTTTCACTCCCTTTTTTATAACCATGTGATGCATTTTTGTTGATGCCTCAAGATTAAATCAGGATGAAGTGAATACTGTTTTTTTTTCTTGTTAACTGCTTGTAGTTTTTCTGTTTGAACAGCAGGGGGGGCAGATGTTCAAGGAAAAATACAGGCCTACTTACTGTACAGGGAATAAATAGGGTGCCGTTGGGAAAATGGGTGTATAGACTTCTCTCTTCTAACCTACAGATACTATCCTTGGGATTTCTGAGATTGTTTCAATTTAAAAGGAATGAGCTGGTGTAAGAAATATGGTGGAAACTCTTTATCCCATGCTTAGGCCAATCTTACATAGCCTTACATACCCTTTACTTGTACATATTTCAACAGTTTAGTGCTCTGCCATTCGTAATGCCATGATTTATAACAAAAGGATTTGGCTCTGGTGGTTGTGTGCGAGGCAGTGATCTTCTTGACCCTTACATTTTAATCTATGAGTCATACGTGAAACATGAATTATTCATATTGGCTGTTTATTACGATGTGTATGTTATGGATGAACAAATGGCTGAATTACAATTCCCTATTTACCTACCCTTCTCTCCCCCTCATGGATTTAAAAAAACAACATTGGATTGGCGTAAGCTGGGTCTAGCATGCAAGTTCCCACCATACTTCTCTTACACCAGTCCATTCCTTTAAATCCGGGAAGAGTACAGAATTGTCCCTCAGCCAATACAATAAAATGACTAATTCCAAAGACCCATGTAACCATATTACAATATTGACTGATACTGTGACAGCGTAGCTACTGTTTCACACCACCAGCTCTTTCACAGCAGGGCCTGACCTGTCAGAGCGAGAAGCTGTGCATCCCAAATGGCCCCCTATTCCCTATATAGTGCACTACCTTTGACCAGAGCCCTGTGGGCCCTCTGGTCAAAAGTAATGCACTATGTAGGGAATAGAGTGCCATTTGGGACATATCCAGGGAGAGAACATGATGGTGTCCTTCACATGATATTGAAGGTCCTGCCTGTCTATTTATCCAATATCCAGTCAGCTCTGTGGCTGATGCTGTGGCGAGGGAGGAAGCTGAGCACAAGTCAATACGTCTAACTGCATCTCTCATCAGGGGGGCCACAGCAACGGCAGGCATTGACAAACACACCAGCACTCAGTCAGAGGAGCCTCACAGAGCAGGTCACTGCTGAGGGAGAGAGTTAGAGCACTGAGCAGTAGCGCCCATGATGTTTGTGTGGATGGCATTATGTATCGACACTCCCTCACATCTGGAGGAAAATAGTAATTATTCATGTGATGATAATCCTTTGTGTGAAGTGTGATAATCAGTCACAAACAGTCATGAATTGCTCTGCTGAGAGGGATAGGCATACAAGACAATGCAAATGTGATGTAATGTATGTACAATAATTGTGTTGTGCTCTGTGCTCCCTACCCACTCCTTTTGGCAGGCGTGACGTCACATTTTAAGGCAGTTGGTTGAGCTGGAGGTAGAGGAGGAGACGAGCAACCCAGCGAGTTGAAGGGCCTGCGAAAAAAAAAGAAGTCGTTAAAAGATAACCAAGCATATTGGTTTTTAAACGTCAACTTTTAGACTTCGAAAGTGAATATCGAAGACTACTTTTGCAAATTCCTGACCTGATAATCCGATTCAACTGGAGAAACCACCAAGGTAAGAACACAACGAAACGCTGACGAACTGAGCGCAAAGTTATGGTTGCTTGCTTGACGGGAGGTGCAGTTGGTGATGACTGGCATTTGTGGGTTTTGGTTAATGACACCATTACGAGCAGATTCAGAATTTTTATTTTGAAGATTATAAAATACAACAGTTAGAATAAGGCTCGTGGATTCGGCGCCGAGAAAGTAAAATAGTATTGTTGTGTTTGTCCATGCGGTTTTCTATCTCCTCCGTGGCTTTGTCCATGGCAGTACAATACAATAGCCCATTGCCGCTTGGTAGGCTACGACGGAGATGAGTGTTTGGGCTTTTGCTAATATTTTTTGCAACATTGTATTAGTTATGTTTCAAACTTTAACATTATATCTCTTGAATAATCACTCTGCTTCGATTTTCCTTCGTGGTACATTTGTTTACATACTGTAGTTAGACGGTCTTGGTGAGCAACATGTAGGCCTTTTTGCAATGAGCATTAATGTTTTTTTCTCTTCTCTGTTATACGTGCTCATACATGCCCAGTGTAATTGTTGAACTACACACCCAATATATAAAATATAATACATTCTGCCTATGCGTTTCTGTTGTTTTATTGTGAGGTGATAGTTTTTTGATGGCCATGATAAGGTGTGGTGTACCTGTTTTTGCTCAACTGTAACAACCTGAAACTGTGGCGATGAAGAAGATTCAACCATTATTCTCTCTATGTCAGAGGGTGTTGGCTTGCAAGCCCAAGAGGTGTAGGCAAGATGGGACTTAAACCTTTTCGTGCAATGAACACCAGATCTTAGGTCTACATTTTCTTTGGCCACACCTAAACCACTGGAGGCTCCTCAGAGGAGAAAGTGGAGGACTATCCTCCTCCAGTGAATTTCATAAAAATAGTAAAACATTAAAGTTATCCTTTTTAGATAAAACTATACTAAATATATTAACGTCACCAAATAATTGATTAACAGCACTCTATAGGATAGCACCATGGTGTAGCCGGAGGACAGCTAGCTTCCGTCCTCCTCTGGGTACATTGACTTCAATACAAAACCTAGGCGTCTCATGGTTCTCCCCTTCCATACACTTACACGGTAATTATGACAACTTACGGAGGACGTCCTCCAACATATCATGTTGTCCACCCAATCAAAAGATCAGAGAATGAAAGCATAAGCTACAGTTATCTAGCACTGCAGTGCATGAAATGTGGTGAGTAGTTGATTCAAAGAGCGAGAAAGACAATAGTTGAATAGTTTTGAACAAAATAATTTGTTCAAAAATGAAGGAAAGCTAGAGAAAGCTATATTTTGTATTATTTTTTCTCACTTTCACTTACTTAGCTATTTTTTTTAGTTTAGCCTACTTAAACATCCAGCGCAAACAGGGATACTATGTTAGCTAGCTGGCTATGACTATCCAACAGATAGTCATAGCCAAGTCAAGGTAAACTTTTGGTTTTACTAATTTATTGCTAAACCGTTTACTGAACTGCTTACTAACTGTACTCTGTAACGTGACTTCATGATTGTAGCGAGTTTGCTAACGTGTTAGTTCTATTAGCTATGTTGACTATGACGTTACTTTAGCTAATATGGTGACAACGATGTAGGCTGTGTGTAGAGGTTATGATTTGGTTTGGCTTGTAAAGGTTTTTTCGCCTGGTCTCATACAGCTGATGTGTTGTGCATTGAAGTCCACAAGCTAAGGGAAAAGGTGAGAGGAGGAGAGCCCATAGATGCGAGAAGGAATATAACGTGGCTGCCATGAAAGTGAACTGTGTTTATGTGTGATCAGGGGTGTATTCATTCGATGATTCGACGATTCTGTTGAAAAACGTTTCTTAAATGGAATGAAACGGGGATTAACATACCTGAATTTGTCCAATAGAAACTCTCGTTTGGAACTGTTGGACTGATGATTACACCCTTGATAAGATAGATGCAGGCAAGAGTGTGCAAGGCGGTATTGAATGTGTCACTGTCTGTCACCTCAAATCTTTCTCTCAAACTGTGTGTGCACCTACGTTGTAAACTTTAATTCCTAGTCTAGTTTGTAGCAACCTCATGATGGGTATAGGGAAAATTACAGTATCATGTTGTAGCCTAAACCTATCGATGTTACATTGAACTGGGTGAATGGAATATGAATGACAGTCATCCAATATGCTGTAATAGAAATAAGGCTATGCTCATACTTTTTTGTTAACTCCCTCATCTTAAATGGCACCGACCACCGCTGACCTAATTTAGACATACAATGTTTAAAACATAAATTTTTTTTGAAGCCACAACCATGTCAACACAAAGGAGAGACAAACACACAGTTTGTCCACCGGACCAGCATTTAGGGAGCACTAACCTATACTAACCTCGTTGTCTGTTCAGTCAGTCTCGATCTTAACTAGCTCTGTATATGAGACAAAATTTGCACCGCTATGGCTGCATTTATACAGGCAGCCCAGTTCTGATATTTTTTTCCCACTAATTGGTCTTTGACCAGTCACATAATATATTTTTTAGATCTGATTGGTCGAAAGGCTAAGTGGAAAAAAACGCAGCCAAGGAGCTTCTGCAGCTGTGCTAGAGATACCAGAAATTCACTCTCGCAGTTCTTCTCACTGCACATTATTTCCTCTACCTGCGCAGGTCTAACTTCGAGAATAGTAATATCCTTCACAGACATACTATGTTCATCTGTCTGCTACAATGGATAATTGAAATCCAATAAGTCATGCATTAGTTATTACCACATAGGGTGGTGCAAAATGTCGCTGGTAACATCATTTGACTCTCAAATGCATTCCAACAGTTCTGCCTCAGTTCTCACACTGCTATTAAAAGCAAATCAAAATAGCAGTCTAAACTATAAATAGAGAGAATGATTCTTTGGATGTAGACTGACTAGTTGTTGAACGACATGCATTGGCAACCAGGTCAATGACTGTAGGCTAGAATAATTGTGGAATGATTATGGTTAAACTTGGTCAATCATAGTATTTTTAAACATAAATAATGATATGACTCTCAGAAGGATACTTTGGGATTTTGGCAATAGGGCCCTTTATGTACTTCCCCAGAGTCAAGTTAGCTAGTGGATACAATTTGTATGTCTCTGTGTTTGGTTTGAAGGAAGTTGCTAACCAGAGCTAGCACAATTGCTAACCAGAGCTAGCAAAATTGCTAACTAGTTCTAGCAAAATTGCTAACTAGTGGAAAATACCCATAGACTTCCTGGTCATTGTGCTAATGCTAGTTAGCAATAGCTCGCGACACTACATCTAACTTCCTTCATACTAGACACAGAGACATACAAATTTTATCAACGAGTTCATCGGACTCTGGGGAAGTCGATTTCCAAAATCCCAAATTATCCCTTTAAACTGTGAAAATGAAATCTGGGAATACATTTAATCTCTGTAGTACTGCAGAGTCATGTGTTTCTACCGTATCCGAAAGTGAACCTGCATGGCCAAAAATAATATCCAAGCTCCATGTTTGAAATGTCTCTCTGCAGAGCGTTTTAATTGCATGTAAAACTCTTAAAAACGCCTACTCTCGAATGACGTTAGCTGCCTCTTGACTGATATTAGCACACAATCTAGTTAAGTGTTCAGCTAGTTCACAATGTGTCAATTTAACAGGCTACAGCAGACGGCACATGTTTCACAAAATGGACTGGTTCCAACTCCCAAGAGCAATATTGTTAGAACTTCATTAGCTACATTGCAAATTTTGTGTAGTGCAAAGTCCTTGACCAATCCAAGCCAGCTCACAGCACAATCAGGCAGGCCATTATCCATAACAAGGCCTCCCTCTACTCTGCTTTATTTCCCCAACAGTTGGGTGAAGCAGAACGAGAAGAAGAGTGATGTTGATGGAGGTCTGGAATAAGTCATTTTTGTATTAGAGGTCGACGTGGAAAAAGTCGCCTTTTTAATATTTCATCGCTGTGCAGTGAATCATCAATGCCAGGAACAAGGATGAGTGAGCGTAATGGTACTTTAAAGTATTGGAGGAAATTTTGACTTTCCTTTTACATGAGGTAAATGTTATCTAGCACATAAAGTAAACTCCTGTGCCAGCGGTTACTGAGACAGAGCTTTAATACTACCGTAATGCTCAGGGTCTGTCCTTGGTTCACCCCAGACTTGACTGCCTTGACCAGCACAAACACATCCTGTGGCTTTCTGCATTAGCATCGAATAGCCCCGCGATATGCAACTTTTTAGGGAAGTCAGGTACCAATATACTCAGTCATTTAGGGAAGCTAAGGCTAGCTTTTTCAAACATAAATTTGCTTCTTGTAGCACTAATTCCAAAAAGTTTTGGGACACTCAAGTCTATGGAGAATAAGAGCACCTCCTCCCAGCAGCCCACTGCACTGAGGATAGGAAAATCTACGATAATTTCAAAAAGCATTTTTCCACGGCTGGCCATGCTTTCCACCTGGCTACCCCTACCCCGGCCAACATCTCAGCACACCCTGCAGCAACTTGCCCCCCCCCCCCCCCCCCCCCTCTTTCCCGCTTCTCCTTCACCCAAATCCAGACAGCTGATGTTCTGAAAGAGCTGCAAAACTGGATCCCTACAAATCAGCTGGGCTAGACAATCTGGACCCTCTCTTTCTAAAATTATCCGCCAAAATTGTTGCAACCCCTATTACTAGCCTATTCAACCTCTTTCGTATCGTCTGAGATCCCCAAAGATTGGAAAGCTGCCGCGGTCATCCCCCTCTTCAAAGGGGGAGACACTCTAGACCCAAACTGTTATAGACCTATATCCATCCTGCCCTGCCTTCCTAAAATCTTCGAAAGCCAAGTTAATAAACAGATCACAGACCATTTCGAATCCCACCGTATTTTCTCCACTATGCAATCTGGTTTCCGAGCTGGTCATGGGTGCACCTCAGTCACGCTCAAGGTCCTAAACGATATCATAACCGCCATTGATAAAAGACAATACTGTGCAGCCGTCTTCATCGACCTGGCCAAGGCTTTCGACTCTGTCAATCACCGCATTCTTATCCGCAGACTCAATAGCCTTGGCTTCTAAAATGACTGCCTCGCATGGTTCACCAACTACTTCTCAGATAGAGTTCAGTGTGTCAAATCAGAGGGCTGTCCGGACTTCTGGGAGTCTCTATGGGGGTGCCACAGGGTTCAATTCCCAGGCCGACTCTCTTCTCTGTGTATCAATGATGTTGCTTTTGCTGCTGGTGATTCTCTGTTCCACCTCTACGCAGACGACACCATTCTGTATACATCTGGTCCTTCTTTGGACACTGTGCTAACAAACCTCCAAACGTGCTTCAACGCCATACAACACTCCTTCCGTGGCCTCCAACTGCTTTTAAATACTAGTAAAACTAAGTGCATGCTCTTCAACCGATTTCTGCCCACACCCTCCCGCCCGACTAGCATCCCTACTCTGGACGGTTCTGACCTAGAATATATGGACAACTACAAATACCTAGGTGTCTGATTAGACTGTAAACTCTCCTTCCAGACTCACATTAAGCATCTCCAATCCAAAATTAAATCTAGAATCGGCTTCCTATTTCGCAACAAAGCCTCCTTCACTCATGCCGCCATACGTACCCTCGTAAAACTGACTATCCTACCGATCCTTGACTTCTGAGATGTCATTTACAAAATAGCCCCCAACACTCTACTCAGCAAACTAGACATAGTCTATCACAGTGCCATCCGTTTTGTCACCAAAGCCCCATATTCTACCCACCACTGCGACCTGTATGCTCTCGTTGGCTGGCCCTCACTACATATCCGTCGGCAAACCCACTGGCTCCAGGTCATCTATAAGTCTTTGCTATGTAAAGCCACGCCTTATCTCAGCTCACTGGTCACTGTAGCAACACCCACCTGTAGCACACGCTCCAGGTATATTGCACTGTCCATACCCAAAGCCAACACTTCCTTTGGCCTCCTTTCCTTCCAGTTCTCTGCTGCCAACGACTGGAACGAATTGCTAAAATCACTGAAGCTGGAGTCTTATATCTCCCTCTCTAACTTTAAGCATCAGCTGTCAGAGCAGCTTACCGATCACTGTACCTATACACAGCCAATCTGTAAATAGCCCACCCAACTACCTCATCCACATATTATTACTTACCCTCTTGCTCTTTTTTACCCACCTACTCTACTATATTTGCACACACTGTACATAGATTTTTCTATTTTTCTTTTCTACTGTACGTTTTGTTTGTGTAACTCTGTTGTTTTTGTCGCACTGCTTTGCTTTATCTTGGCCAGGTCGCAGTTGTAAATGAGAACTTGTACTCAACTCGCCTACCTGGTTAAATAAAGGTGAAATAAAAAGAATAGGGAATAGGGTACCATTTGGGATGCAACCAGTGAATCCAAGAAAACCTCGGGCTGAGCCACATCCTGGTCAGTATGACCCAGAACTAAGTCTATGGTAGTCTAGATTATGCTCAGGGCATTTGCTTACCCTAGCGCGCTCAAACATGGTTTCTTTCATCACATGAGAGATTATCCCAATAGCATGCTCTAACCTCTGAACATGAGAAGGAGGCATGGGCATGGGAGGCACAATGATCCGCTCTGTTTGGTAGTGAGGGCTGACGCACTTCCCGGACTCTCTCACGTTGGTAGCATATGTCTAGCCGATTTGGATGCGGAACTGCTAATGCCCCTGGCAGTAAGTAGTAGGATACTTCTGTGTGGCCCCACTTGAACCCCTTTGCAACGGAGAAAAGATGTAACACTAGTTACCGGACCTTGTGTCACTTCACCTGGTGTTGATATTGTATTTCACTACTCTCTCTCCACTTGTCCTTCACCTTGGAGAATGTAGTGTTGTAACATTTGATATGTATACATACGCTATATTGTATAAACCTCACATGCAATGAATCTATTAAAAAGTATATCTGACTCCATAAAGATGATTTAGCAATATGCAAGGTGCTATGTAGACCATGTGCAAGTATTATGCTTTTAGCTGTCTAAAATCAAGGAATGGTCATGAGAATGGAATTAATGACTTTGTAAAAATGAACAATATATTATACAATGCATAAAGCTTAAGTTACAAAGCATTACGAGGCACTTCTAAGCATGATCAGAGAGGGAGAGAGAGAGAGAATCTCACCACAGCAGGTCAGGAACGAAAAAGAGAACGGGACAATGAATCTAAGACCGTGTATAACATCTGTGTTGTTTGGTTTCAAAATCTGAGTTGTTGACCAATAGTATTACTGTACCGTTAACTTCCAATCAGATATAACACCTACATGATGTAATCTCAACAGAACCCGATAATAGCTTTTGCATAGAGTGTTAATAAGAAGAGTCACTGCGGGGGCTGCCCAACAACAATATTCTCTAGTGCTTCTTACAGGAAGTTGAACTCCTTCCTCTAGTATCTCTCTGCTATCTTTCAGAACACCATTTGAACCAGTCTTTGATTCAGTTTGTGGGAACTTGGTAGTGTGCAAAATTTTAGGGTAGCTGTAAAACGGGACACTAGTTTGCGAGGAGCCGTGTTGCTAATTCGTTATGAGGATTGTTTACTGGGTGAGTTTTTAACCCAGTTCCAGTAGCTAGGGATATTTCCAGTATCAGGGCTAGAGTTGGCGTCTCGCCTCTCGAGTGAAGGTGCTATTTGAGCATTCTCCATTTCGGAGTTGAAGCGGGCAAGCATAGACATAGTGCATGTGGGCAAGCATAGACATAGTGCATGTGGGCAAGCATAGACATAGTGCATGTATTGGTGTACGTGAATACGACTGGGTTTGTCATATTGCGAGCTTTGAAAAATAGGCCTAAAGCCTTGGGATGCTTGTGATCTTGAGAGCTACTTGCTGGAAGAGAACATTGTGTTGGGAAAGAAATCCTCACCACTGCTGCTGTTTCTTATCGTGTGAAAGGGTCCTATCGGGGGGTTTCTGCTTGTAGACGGATAACAAAAAGGCAGGGGTTGGATTTACTTGGCTTCTGGTCAAAGCCAGTCAGGAAATCTTTGGGCTGTAGTGCGTAGGCAGACCAAAGGGCTGTCAAGGGGAGGCCACTTTTTGGATTGTGAAGGCATCAGTGTAGCTTAAATAGCCTAACTGCAGTGTGTGTGTGTACGCGTTTGCATCTGTGTCTTTGGTCTGCCCTGTTAAGCCTGAATGAAGACAGACAATGTTCCTCCACCCCAGAGCTCTGAGATTGGTTGTCATTACCTACCTCTGTGACACATCATGGTACATATCCTTCCAATCAAAATCAGATCAAATCTTATTGGTCACATACACATGGTTAGCAGATGTTATTGTGAGTGTAGCTAAATGCTTGTGCTTCTAGTTCCGACAGTGCAGTAATCTACCAATTCCCCAACACCTACCCAATACACACAAATCTAAAGGGGTGAATGAGAATATGTACATATAAGTATGTGGATGAGCGATGGCCGAGCGGCATAGGCAAGGTGCAGTAGATGGTATAAAATACAGTATATACATGTGATATGAGTAATGTAAGATATTTGAACATAAAGTGGCATTGTTTAAAGTGAATAGTGATCCATTTATTAAAGTGTCCAGTGTTTGGGTCTGAGCCTTTCTGAGTTAGTGATTGCTGTTTAGCAGTCTGATGGCCTTGAGATAGAAGCGGTTTCTCAAGCTCTCGGTTCCATCTTTGTTGCAGCTGTACTGACCTCGCCTTCTGGATGATAGCAGTGTGAACAGGCAGTGGCTCGGGTGTTTTTTTTGCATTTTTTTATTTGACCTTTATTTAACTAGGCAAGTCAGTTAAGAACAAATTCAGCCTAGGAACAGTGGGTTAACTGCCTTGTTCAGGGGCAGAACGACAGATTTTTACCATGTCAGCTCGGGGACTTGACCTTTCGGTTACTAGTCCAACGCTCTAACCTCTAGGCTACCTGCCACCCCAGGTTGTTGTCCTTGATGATCTTTTTGGCCTTTCTGTGACATCGGGTGGTGTAGGTGTCCTGGAGCGCAGGTAGTTTGCCCCCGGTGATGCGTTGTGCAGACCGCACCACCCTCTGGAGAGCCTTGCAGTTGAGGGCGGTGCAGTTGCCGTACCAGGCTGTGATGCAGCCCGACAGGATGCTCGCGATTGTGCATCTGTAAAAGTTTGTCAGAGTTTTGGGTGACAAGCCAAATTTCTTCTGCCTCCTGAGGTTGAAGAGGCGCTATTGCGCCTTCTTCACCACACTGTCTATGTGAGTGGACCATTTCAGTTTGTCTGGGATGTGTACGCCCAGGAACCTTCCACCTTCTCCACTACTGTGCCTTCGATGTGGATAGGGGGGGTGCTCCCTCTGCTGTTTCCTGAAGTCCACGATCATCTCCTTTGTTTTGTTGACGTTGAGTGAGAGGTTGTTTTCCTGACACCAAACTCTGAGTGCCTTCATGCGCCGGCTACATAATGATGTCATTCCCGCGTCCCACAGGGCCACAGCGTTGCGTGTTCAGGTTTGCCAAGACAGAGACTCATCTAGAGATGAAAAACAGAACAGGAGAGGGAACCTCTCAACAAACAAGAAATGGTTGTTCCTTTTTCAAGGGGAGCAGATTCCAAGAAAAAAGGGGAATCTACAACATGAACTCTCCATTGAATCAGAGTCAAGGTGAAAGAGGATGTTATGTAGACTAGTGTGTATGACTGACATCATCCATCAACTCTGTAAGCAATATGCAGATAATAGACACACACCCCATGCAGTTTCCAGTTTGTACGCTTCTTTGTGTTGACCGAGGCTAGAGCAGGCCTCAAAACAGGCTGGATGACAGGGAGATTACCGTGGTAATGTGAACCGCAACAGGAGCACAGTATAATGCAGAGAAATGTTTCTGTTGCGTTGAGTGTGCATGTCAGAGTGGTTTTGTCAGAGTAGGGATTTTACACTCCGAGGTCAAAGAGCAATTCTATCAGTGAAGCAGAGCCTGGTGTCACCAGATCATAATCATTGTCATTGTCACGGAACACTTTTGTCACTTGTGACTCTGGCTGTAGATGCTAAATGGGACAAAGTGAAACCGAGAGGGAGAGAGAGATTTAGAGTGAGAAAGGCGAAGGGAGAGGAGAAACAGCCCCTGTAGAAATGTCCTGTCTAATAAAATCTGACAGTTCCTCAAAAGACACTGGGTTGTCTCATAAAATTGAAGGGTTGGCTGTTGGCACGCTTGGCAATTGATCTCATTAAGATGTGCTGACCTCAGAAGCATTATTCCTTAATTGGTCTGAGCTAATAAAATATTTTCACTAGAAGATGGCTCGTGGGTAGGTTACAATGTCTCTGGGAACCTTGTTGCTAGTTTGCACTGTTTCCTCTACTTTCATGTGGTGGTGGAAATGTCAGGTGTTTTGATAAGAAGTCATTTGAAAATTCTCCGTCTGCCTCGTCTCCACAGTTTTATCTTCCACCGGTATGTTTGTGAACTGGATGATTTTCCCATCTGCGATTCTCCGAGACAACCGGCTTCTGTTCTGTCTCTAGGCGAATAGTAATGGGTCCTCCGACTCCACCAATGTGAGAGATTTGAATATTACCTGCTTTGTCCAACTTTTCCACTGGAATATAGATTTCACAGTTTCTCACTGTCTCTGTTTTCTAAGCACCTCAGCTCAGAACGACAGATTTTAACACCAGGTGGTTGCTATCACAACAGTCTCAGGATGTGCAGTGGATGACAGATTTCCACCACAATCACTTCACTTCAAATCTCAACATCTTAGTTCGTACCTGGAAGAGTGACGAGAGTTTTTCAGAAATTGGGCCAAGACGAATTACCCAAAATCTATTTTGTTATCTCACATAAATCAGGGTTTGAAATATGCAGATTTCAATCGTGGGAGAGATCAATGAGAACCGGAAGATGCCTGTCAGTCAGACGGCCAAAGTCTCTGCTTACCCAGTAAACAGAAATGCTTCGCGCTCCATATCTTTCAGTTCAGGTTCTCAGGCTCAGGCTAATTTGATGAATGCTAGGGAGTACAGCGGCTTTGACTTCAAACTGACCGCTGTGTACGGTCAAATGAGGGATTCCTCTTCCTCCAGGAAACGGCAGGCAGGTTCTGGTCATCACGAAAACAACCTCTGTCCAGCCGAGGCATCCACAGCTTCCTGCTATGATGGCCAATTGCACAGATTCATGTGGACTTTCGTAATGTCTTTTCCCGTTGGAGCTTGTTTTAGGCTAACTGTTGTGGAGATGGGATGTTAGACTCCACTGCTGTGTCATTTTGAATGAGCTTAAAGGATCTGAAAAGCATAATCTTCCTAGCTACCCCTCATAACAATTCAAGTTTAGGCTAATACGCTAATAGCACTCAGCATAATTACTTTTCTCGCCACTTAAAAGCCCTTTTGCTCAAAATTCTTCCGAGATTTAGCAGCCATTGCTGGAATAGTAGGACCACCCTGACATTTTAACATTTTAGTAATTTAGCAGACGCTCTTAACCAGAGCGACTTACAGAAGCAATTAGGGTTAAGTGCCTTGCTCAAGGGAACATTGAACGATTTTTCACCTAGTTTGCTCTGGGATTCGAACCAGCAAAATGTCGATTACTGGCTCAATGCTCTTCTGAAGTTTGAACCACGGGGACGGCAAATTCACTTGTCAGATGCAGCACCTGACAGCACACATTACTTTTAGATGGTTGTTGTTTTGTGACTATGGACGAAGAAAAATACCTTGCAGCAGGCTTGTCATAGATTAGAATAGGCCTACGTCGTGACCTGTGCCTGACCTCAAACTATCCATTCAATCACGATGAGTCCTGAGCCTGTGACCTTTACCGGGATGTCGGAATGCCTCATGGAGCTGGTCATCCAGCGTGGAGCAGGTGGGATGCTTGCTGTGGAAATTAAAACTGGGGACATTGTTCTGTAGGTATGTTAGCTGATGCCTCTAATAGCCTACTGTACTCATGACACTAACAGTGTGATAGAACAATACACTACAACTGTGTCATTTTGGCCATGGAAAAAGCAAAATGACATTTTGACCTACTGTTTTTGAGGCTATAACTAAATACTTAGTTATGTTTCTGTTTGCATGCCACCATGCCTCACTGTCAACAGAGGCAGCAGGTTAGGGCGAGGCAGAGCCTGCCTCTGAGTCTAACTGTGGAGTGACTATTCCCTCTAGAACGTTCTACAGCTGTCTCTCTCTCTCCCTTTCCCTCTCTCCTCTTACCCTCTTTCCCTGTCTCTCTCCCTCGACCCACTCTCTATCCACTCTCTCTCCACTCAAACCTCCATTCCGAGCAGCTCTTTCCCAACAGAAGCACGTTACAGTGCTATTTTTTTACCAGCTAGCAGGGAGGGATACGGCACAATCTGTGGACAGGCTGAACAGGAGTCGAGACCACATTTGAACTGGGAAGTGGTTCCGAAAGGTTGGTCATGTTAAAAAAAAGTATATATTTTTTTATTGGAAAGGATTGGTTTATGTAAGAGAGCTTGCTGTTGTTGACAGGTCAATATGTCTTTTCGCGCTGGTTTCCAAGAAAGGCAGGATCTTCAATTCAGAAGGGCAGGATCTTGCTCCCTTGCTCTTTCTGGTCAGGCCTTGAGTTGTTTTGTCCGCTTTGCTGTTCCGTCTCCATGTTCTTCTTTTCATAGAATAAAGACGGGTTTTCTTTGAATGAGGCTACTTTCTCTGCTCTTTGTGTCTGCTCCCTGCAAACCCTTTCCCCCACCAGACAGTGAGTGCACAGAAACATTGTTTCTGAATATCAGGCCCAGACTCTCTCCTCACTACTGAATGAGAGCCTTGGGGCGAACCAGACTGTTGCAGTGTTCTGTCTCTCTCTCTCTCGCTCTCCTCCACTGGGGAAATAAGACGTGTTATACATCCAATAAGACTAAAAGTATGTGCTCTAGCAGCAGACGTGAACGTTGTCACACTGCCTAAAGGACCTTCTAAAGCTCTCAGTATGCAGCCCACGATCTGGAGCCAGAGACTTCACTGGAAATCCAATTTGAGGAAAGCGGAGTCTGAAGGGGCAGTTTAGGGCATTTAGGATGACGAGGCGAAGTGGAGGGTGTAGCTGAGACCGAGGGGGGTAGTCAGACATTTTTACATGCACCTGCCTTAGTTGCTCTCATAATCTCTCGTGGACAGACTACGTAAACGGTACCGTAGATCTGTCATGATACAACGGGATGCGTGAGGTAACGAGCCGCGTTACTTCCGGTGCTTTGGACAAAATCACGATTTTGCAGGTGAATTCTGAAAGGGGAGGGGACATTTGGTCAATAGACTTTCAAAGAGAGATGGTGGAGCTTTTCCTTCCGGTTCCGATCCTCGTTCTCCCTCTTCTTTTAACATGTATGGACCCAGTCACGACACAGGAAGTACAGGTTCCCAGGCCTCTTCCGTTAACCCTATGGTTTTAGTTATCATGTAGGCCTATGTTAATATGATATTATATGCACGTTCAGGTGTCTTTGCTGCTCCAATAGCCAGTGACAGTCTCCAGAGGGAGGCCTAGGGAGCCTGTAGTTCCTGTATCGTGACTATACTATGGGAGAGAGAGGGACATTTCTTGGCCCCTGAGGCACAGTCTCTAGCTGTTGTGGTAACCTTTGACCCCTCTTCCTTCCTGTTTAGGTCGTAGATCTCGTCCCTCTTCCCTCCCGTTCCCTCCAGACAGCTGATCTGATGTGATAGGCCTGTTCAGTCATGCTATCATGCATATTTCATCTCCGTGTCTGAACGGCAGCCGATGTCGTCAGTTCTTGTCTGTTGGAAAGAGCCGTTCCGCGAACATGATGGATCCCACAATTTTCCATTTCTGGTGGCTTCGCGATCTCATCATCGCTCTCTGCTAGACCTGTTGGAGGAAGATGGAGATCACACGAGAGAGAGAGAGAGAGACCCAGTCTAAATATGGACTATGTGTTGATTGAATGTGGTCTCATTTGAAACCCTCAGCTCTCCAGCCTG